>NC_056739.1:1793635967-1793890967 GCF_019279795.1 Protopterus annectens
GGGAAGTATTCTTTGTATAAACCATAAAGCATTTTTCATAATATAGGTATGAAGAGATAAAAACTACTGGTGAATTGTGTCTTCACATGCTTTAAGTGTAACAACTGTTTCATTTCCACAGATATGTATGTTAGGCGTGGGCATCCATAATGTTGTTTATGGGAAGTAAGTTCGAACTAAAAATCTGACTACTTAACTACAACAACTAGGTCTTAAAACCAGAGAACCTATATACAACTATGTACAATAGAAGTCACTCATTTAAAAGTCAGAGCTTCTCAACTGATATACATAGAGTAAGTCCTTTATGATGAAACAGAAAAATATAAATAAAACGTCCGTCTAAGCACATGAAGAAAAATGTCAATTCAAAAAGGAATGGGATGGGATAATTAAAATACATTACAATTGCTTGAGGTCTCCATAGATAAGTACTGAAATTTATGTTAGAATAGTCTGGGATGATGGCTAGAAAAGTTGAAATAAGGTGTTACTGTAAAATTAAACATTTGTCAACTTGGGAGTATTATCAGAGCAAGGGAATTTATTTTAGTTTTTTTAATATTGTATCAAGCAGATAACTCCAATATTTTTGAAAGTAAGCATTTTTTTGTGGATTTATTTGGTAATTTATGTGAGGATATGAATTTAACAGCTAGTTTTTGGAAGTCTTCCCATGAGCTCTTAGATTTGTCCATCCATTGTTTGGCTATGTAATACTTGATAAGTGCAAACATTGTTATAAGGATGTTTTTGATTATATTTGGTATTTTGCCTGCAGTGATATGTAGGATTGCTGTAGATTTTTGGTACCCCATTTTTCCAGTTTGACCCGTAGGGAACACCATAATTTGTATACATTCTTACAGCTCCAAAATATGTGTAATATGTCCACTTTTTCATTTACGCAGAAAGGGCAGATTGAGGAGTATTTATCATTAAATTTGCTTAAAACAGACGGTGAATAGTAAGCATTATTGTTTATCATAATCTAGGTATAAATTAAACTTTTGAAAGGGGTTAGCTTGAGTGTGCTTTAATAGCTACTATTTTCTCCTCCATTGATATAGTTTGATTTTCTTCTGGGTTTTTCAAGTTTCTGTATTTTTGTCTTGGGTATATGAGTGTTGATCATATGGGCGTTAGGATTTCAAAGTAGAACCATATACATATATGTATATATATATATATATATATATATATATATATATATATATATATATATATATATATATATATATATATACATATATATATATATATATATATATATATATATATATATATATATATATATATACACACACACACACACACACACACACATATTCATATCTATCTGTAAATACACACACACGTGTGTGTGTGTGTGTGTGTGTGTGTGTGTGTGTGTGTGTGTGTGTGTGTGTGCGTGCATGTGTGTGTGGGAGCCTTGCATTTGGTCTAAATGCTTATTTGTCAGCATCTGTTTAATCAACCACATTTGGTCCATATATCTGCGGTGGTGGTGCTGCGGTAGCGTTGTCGCCTCACAGTAAGACGCTGTCCGGTTCGATTCTCAGCTAGAGCGTCTTCTGCGTGGAGACATGCGTGAATGGGCGTACCTTCATTGAAGGTTGTGTGTCAGGGCTGGTAACTCGGCACGTAAAAATCAATTACCAATCATTAGCAGACCAGAGTTCCACTGTGGCGACCCCTAACCGAGAAAAGCCGAAAGACACAAACAAACAAATACAGATAGTCAACAGGCGTGCAAGACTGATAATGCCCTGGAAGGGAATATTCCCTTTCTCTGGTGACTGTTAAATCTCAGAGTTAGCATATGTAATTAGCAGTGGGTGTGGGGGCTGCAGAAGGGCTTACCCCTCTGCAAAAAAATGATGTTATTTATTTTTGAGGGGTATTGCATGCATCAAGGTTCTTTCTCCGTGCATGAGTGGCAACATGTCAATGTTCAGTTTGTTGACCTTTTGAAGTTGACATTTCAATCACTGACATATGGGCTACTCAACTAAAGTAAGTAGACCTATATATATATATATATATATATATATATATATATATATATATATATATATATACATACACACATACATACATATATATATATATATATATATATATATATATATATATATATATATATATATATATATATATACACACACACACATACACACATATAGATAGAAATAAAGACAGCTATATATGTATATCTAGCTATAAATATATAGATACATATGTATATAGATATAGATATGTGATTCTCTCATGAAACAGGATATTCTCTTTTGAATAATAAAAAAAAAAAACAATCTTTTTAGATCAGACAAATAAGTATGGGAAAAATGTATGTTACACAGGGAGCAAGCTCCCCTGCACACCATATGCTAATTCTATATATACGAACTTCAAGATCACACAACAGTGAGGAAAGGGCAAGTAAGTGTGATTTTGCTTTATCCATTCAGTATACAAGCATTTTCTCTCATTTAAGCTGCTTAACCACAATAGTGAATGCCACAAATGCAGTAGTTCTCTTAAGATACAGTGCAACAAAAGTGCTGTGTGGGGTCTCCCTTGCTACACTGTGGGCAGACAGGGCTCACAGAAACCACACATCAGGTGCTCTGAGTGCATTGCTGAACACAGCTCAACTAGTGCTTTAAGTGCTAGAAGTGTTGGTTCTTACCTGAAGTACTCTGAATCACCATTGTACTCTGTCAAATGGAACTTGTATTCTCCCGAGGTCTGCTCTGCATCTAGCAGCTGGAAATTGGGTATTAGTGGATTCACAGATCAGCTTGGAAATCTCAGGTCATTGCCCATTTGTCTGTCAAGGAACTGTCCTGCAGAATTCACTGCCTTCTTGGATGCAGAATTGCGATACTGAGGCCTCTTTTAGTGGCCCCTATATATACAGCTTGTTCAAAAATGATTATTTGTATCCAGAGATTTCTGGTGCTAACATATAATTTAACTTGTTTAATTGTTTGGCTGTTAGTGCAGGGTTCAGGCTGTGAGCTGCAGGTCCTGTGGGGCAGCATCTGATTCCCACAGTCCTCATTTGCCTAGTGTGTAACCTTAAGTAAGTCACTTAAGCAGACATTGCTCCCGAGTTGCCCCTGAAAACAGACTGTGTGCAAAGTGGACTTAACTGGTTAAAAAATGGGTGTGTTAGTCTGGATATTATCGCTCGTGCCTTCATTACAAGTATATTATTTATTATTTATTTGCACTGTGCTTATTTTTACCTATGGCCATCTGGTGCAGCACAAACAGCTGCTAAGGGCAGGAGAATACACATGCAGAAGAAAAGGGGAGAACAAGCAATCTGACAGGCCATATCTAGCCACAGCAGAGTCACCCATTAGCAGCGGAGGTACAATCAGAGTGGACTCTAACACTCCCTAACTATTATTTTCTTTTTGCAGATGGGAAAAGGAAGAACCAGGGAGACCAGTAACTGCCCCAAAGATTCGTCAATAAAAAGCATCACAAGTCAGGCAGTGGAACCTGGAAGGGTCTATAAACCTTCTAACAGCAAAAAATGTGGGAATGACAATCCCTGGAAGCATAATTTCATGTCCTTAACACATGTAATCTACATGGAAGGTTTTCCCCAACAGAAGACTTGTCTGACAAGCCTTGAAGGATCAGGTCCTCAAAGCCTGCTGAAGAAGCACTCAGGAAAACTGAGGATTTTGACACTCTAACTGTCCTTATATATGGAGCTCTGACTGTCCCTATATTGTATGTACCTCTGCACAAGTTCCTGATAGTTAAAGTATATGGAGGGGGCCCTAATGTTTTGAAATGTTGGACAGTTGGCAGAGGTAGGACTCAAAATAGCTTACCTAGGTCAGATTGGGGTAGGAACAGCCATAGGTAAGAAAGAGGGTTCAAAGGTCCCAGGTCAAATGTCAGATGAAGCCATAAGAACTCCCAACTGAATTTGGGCCTTGAAGAACATCCTCATCATTCTGTCAACATCAGCTTCTGTTAAGCATCTTTTTGTCCTGATGGACCTCAATGATGATGAAATGGAAGGTATTCTCAAGGATCTCTGTAAGGATCTCTCCTTCAGGAATGATGACCGCAGCCTAGGAAAGGTTGGATCCAGGGGAAACTTGGAAGTTTTGGGTGAAATTGAAAGACTACTTGGATCCAAAGGTTTGGAAGTTTTTCTGCCAGAGCCAAAGACAAAATGACAGAGAATGATCAGGGGATTGCTTCCTAGTCTCCTTGCCCTTGTCTTTGAGCCTGTCACTGTTGTCCCCCTTATGTTTATCCATGGACTTCTTACTCAAAGGTGAAGCTCCAGACACAGATTTAGATGGGTCAGAAGGAATAAGTTTGTTTTAATGCTCAATCACAGCCTGATTCCCATATAAATAAAGCAATTGTCTTCCAAATGAGCTACCTCCAAACAATACATGCATTTAGAGTGGGAATCAGTGTTTGGTATCATGGGACTGTAAGCCACACACTTCTTGAAGCCCTTAGTATTTTCTGATATAGTCCCTGTAAAGAAAATCACAGAAGAACATTACCAACAAGGGTAATTAAATAACACACCAAGAAAAGGGGGAGATAGGTGTAAAGCTAAGGGAATACCAACAACAGTAATCAAATAATACACCAAGAAAAGGGGGAGACAGGTGTAAAGCTAAGGGAATACCAACAACAGTAATCAAATAATACACCAAGAAAAGGGGGAGACAGGTGTAAAGCTAAGGGAATACCAACAACAGTAATCGAATAATACACCAAGAAAAGGGGGAGACAGGTGTAAAGCTAAGGGAAT
The DNA here is from genome assembly GCF_019279795.1 of Protopterus annectens. Taxonomy (NCBI): domain Eukaryota; kingdom Metazoa; phylum Chordata; order Ceratodontiformes; family Protopteridae; genus Protopterus; species Protopterus annectens. The sequence continues at coordinate 1,793,640,775 of NC_056739.1, forward strand.
ATCAACAACAGTAATCAAATAATACACCAAGAAAAGGGGGAGACAGGTGTAAAGCTAAGGGAACACCAACAACAGTAATCAAATAATACACCAAGAAAAGGGGGAGACAGGTGTAAAGCTAAGGGAATACCAACAACAGTAATCAAATAACATACCAAGAAAAGGGGGAGACAGGTGTAAAGCTAAGGGAATACCAACAACAGTAATCGAATAATACACCAAGAAAAGGGGGAGACAGGTGTAAAGCTAAGGGAATATCAACAACAGTAATCAAATAAAACACCAAGAAAAGGGGGAGACAGGTGTAAAGCTAAGAGAATACCAACAACAGTAATCAAATAATACACCAAGAAAAGGGGGAGACAGGTGTAAAGCTAAGGGAACACCAACAACAGTAATCAAATAACATACCAAGAAAAGGGGGAGACAGGTGTAAAGCTAAGTGAATATCAACAACAGTAATCAAATAATACACCAAGAAAAGGGGGAGACAGGTGTAAAGCTAAGTGAATATCAACAACAGTAATCAAATAACACAAGAAAAGGGGGAGACAGGTGTAAAGCTATAATAATAATAATAAGAGAATGAATACCAAGAAAAGCGATGTAAGTATTTGAAAAATCCCAAGTATTTAAATATCAAAAAATCACATTAGCCTGAACCACAAATCATATCTGAAATCTGCAAGCAGCAAACTTGATCTGGGGTAATGTTGGGGACAGGAGGAGATTACGTATAAGAAGAGGAGCCTGAGCTAAGGTTCCTAAAGTCTAAAAAAGTGGCCAAAGTTGGATCTCCAGTCAGATCCGAGACCCCATCAGCTGAGGAATGGATGGAAAATACATCAGATTGATGGTTTAGCAAATCAAAACTTTTGCTAACCCCCCCCCCCCAAAAAAAAAACAAGCTAATACTATTTATTTCCTTCAACCAAGACAAACAATGATTCACAGTCACATCCTATCAGTTCATCCAGAATGACATATTTCCTACCATTAAACTCCTAGGGATCATAATCAATGAAAATCTGAAATTTGGTACCCACATTCAACAAGTATTTAATAAAGAAGTCCACTAAATCCTAGTAACCCTATATAAAGCCAGTCATTACTTCCATGAGCAAGCACCCCAAACCCCTGCAACCTCATACCTCCTACCCTATCTACTCTACCCATTGCCCTCTTTCACACACCTACATTCCACACAACTGCACAAATTAGAACAATGCTAAGTAAAATCACCAGATGTGCATCCCATCTCCCCATTTGAGCCAATTATGTGCTCCTCTCCAGAAACTCTCTTAGACAGTCTTTCCCAGTCAACCTAATTTCTCCAGCTTAAAAATATTCCATACCCTACTCTACCAACCACAAAAAATTTTGCAACACAAAAACTGAAGCAGTAGTACACATCATTATGGTCCTACAGATCAGAATCCTCATGGATGGTGCCCATCTCCAAAAGCACCAACTCCCATGCAATGCTCTATTCTCCAGCCATGTCACCAAACTATGGAACAACCAACTCAAATATCAGACAAAGAGAATGTCACCATCATTTTAAAAGCAAATTAAAAACTACCATATCACTCTGTAACACTGTCCCCTGTAAGTTACCTTCTAGTACTTTCCAAAAGCCACACTCTATTACTCCTTCCAAACCCCCAAAGCAATAACAGATAAGTGCAAGTAACTTCACTGCTACTGTCTTTGACTGCCCTCCCCATTCCTATCCCTTCTTTTAACAACTAATCTTCCAGATTTCTAGTAAATCACCATCAGGCACAATATCTCCATGTAATCCTACTCAGACATTCTAATTCCTACACATGCTTTGGTAACTACCTGACTGTATTTCTCTCTATCCCTAAATCTGTTTCTTGAAAGCAGTAACTTCCACAAAGACAATAATGTGGCGCTACTGACTGCTTAGGAAATTCATCTACCATCCCCACCAGACTGAATGTGTAATATTATATTTCTGATATAAATGAATGTTCCACTTTGTAAATGAAATCCCATATGCTTTTGTGTAGTATGTTAAGATCCCTGATGTAATGAATGTGTTATATTATATATAAAATCCCATATGTGAATCTCTAGCATTATATGATGCAAATTTCATACTATATAGGTTCGTAGGTTCATAGGTTGGTATTAGGCTATTGGCCCTAGGGCCTATACAAGCCTAGCCAAACAATTCCCCGGATATTTCTTCCCACAATATTTACTTCTCTGGACCCCTGTCGAGCAGGGCGACTGACGTGATCCCAAGGTGAATTTCCTATCTCCCATCCAATCGTCAAGGTTCCTTTTGAAGAGGGCCAAGGAGGCACTCTGCTTGACATGTATGGGCAGTCTATTCCAAAGTATGGGGAGTCCCTGGGTCAGGAATCTATCCCTCCAGCATGTTTTGTTCATTGTGATGACAAGGTTTAGATCCCTGGAGCATGTGGCTCTAAGGGATTGGGATTTCTTTAAGTGGAGCATGTCCAACAGCTCAGGGTTTGACATGGCCTTGTATGTTAAGCAGAGATCTCCTCTGAGTAGATGATATGCCACAGAGTATAGCTGGAGTTTTTTTAGATGGTCAGCATAGGGCATCTGCTTTAGGCCTGTGATTCTTTTAGTGAGGTATTTCCGAGGCCTTTACAGCTGTTTCAGATGTCTTGTGAGGTACATACCAAATGGGACGTTGTATTCTATAATGGGTCTAATGAGGGATGAGTACAGTGTGTCAATGACCTCCTTTTGTCTGGATGAAAAGCCCTTAGTGATGAGGTGTGCCACATAGAAGGATTTCCTGACTGTTGTGGCAATGTGGTTTTCGAAGGTGAGACCATTGTCCACCTGTGTCCCTAAGTCTCTCATGACACTTTCGCTGTTTAGTGTACTGCCACCTATGTGGTAATTCATGGGTACCTGTTTTTTCTCAAAGGGGATAACTATACATTTCTTGGCATTAAGCTTGAGCCCATGGCTCTGGCACCAAGCATATGTATCTGTAAGGGCTTTTGTAGAATATCCACATCATTTGGGAATTCAATAATGGCTCTCAGTTTGCAGTCATCTGCAAACTTTGTTAGCCAGAGTCCCTTAGTGCTGGCCTGTACTTCAGAGAAGTAGATGCCGAACAAGAGTGGCCCCAGGACTGAACCCTGAGGTACTCCACTTGTCACTTGTCTGGAGCTAGATTTGGAGTCGGCTACTTTTACAGTCTGGGTTCTGTCAGTAAGCCAGTAGGCAACCCATCTAGTGATGTAGGGATTTATGCCCATCTTAGTAAGTTTATTTGTGATTCCAGAGTATGGGATGATGTCAAAGGCCTTGGCGAGGTCCAGATAGGATGTGTGGACTGCCTTATCCTCATCCACAGCTCTGGAGACTGACTGATTCAAAGAAGTCAATCAGGTTCAGGAGACAAGATTGGCCCTTCACGAACCCAAACTGTGTGTTTGAAGGTTGCCACTGTCTTTGTTTATAAGTTCCATGATAACGCGTTCCATGCCCTTGCAGATCAGGCTCGTTAGACTGATGGGACTGTAGTTCCTGGGATCCAAGGTGGATCCCCCCTTGTGGAGTGGGATAACTGTAGCTGTGCACCACTCAGTGGGCACAAAATCTGAGGTGAGGCTATGATTAAACATGACACTTAGGTGAGGTGCCAGTTCATTTTGTAGTTCATGTAGTACACAACCCGGGATATCATCTGATCCCATGGATGTTGTATTCTTAGCTTTGGAGAGTGCAGTTTCTACCTGTGTGGCCATGATTACCAGAATTTGGCAATCTTTTGCTATTGAGATGAGCCCTTTAGGGTTGAGGGGGGGTGGTGAGGTTGGCACTAAATCGATCTGCCAGGATATTGGCAATATCCTTGGGATCAGTATATTTAATGCCATTCTGTTGTAGCTCAGAGTAGATCTCAGCATTGACATTTAGATTCTTGACATAACTATAGAATAACTTGTGGCTGTCTTTGGAATCTTTGGCAATTTTATTTTCGTAACTAGCTTTGGAGAATTTTATGAGGGATCTCAGCTTCTTACTGAGGCTGGTAAGGGAGTTTTTTGCATCCTGGGATTTTCCTCTTTTCTGCAACAGTTTCTTCCTTCTGTTGTATAGTTTGTTTATGGCAGGGGACCACCAGATTGACTTCCTTTTTTTGGAGGAGAGCGTCTTGGTTCTATAGTGGAAGGCATGATTCATGCACGAGTGGATGTGCTCGTACAGTGATTACATGTAGGATTCAGCAGTCGAACTTTCAGCTCCTGTCTGCATGGGTGCCACTAAGTTTGTCACTTCTGACTTAAGTAGCATGAAGTTGGCTTTGGAGATGTTTTTTACGGAGGTTTCCTTACTGAGGGGCAGGGGTGAGATGTGGATGTCAAGGGTGATTTGCTTATGGTCAGACCTGACCAATGAGGGGGTGACCACTGATGTGGAGCATCCATCTCCCATATATCTAAATATGATCTAAATAACTAATCTATATGCCAATGGTTAGTATGTTTGCAAAGTCACATATGATAATCTTTGTATATTTACTGTAAATGTTATACTTTATAATGCAAGGTTTTTATACACTATTCCATACAGGAGAACTCTAAAGTTATGATGTCAATACTATCCTTCATGTTATGAATACTTGTTTCTGAATATCCGTACAGTGGAGCTTTTCTTCCCGGACCTCTTCTAAAAAGTTTTTTTCTGCACAACCTTCTCAGACTCTTCTGATAAACAAATTGAAAATAAATAAATATAAATAAACATCAGTAGTTAAAGATAAAGGGGATACACAGGTGGTAGCATGAAGTAATTGGATAAAATTGTCTAAGCAACCAAGGTATTGGGAAAAGATAAGTCAGACAGGGAATGTAATATTATAGGAAAGAGCTAAACAGCTGTTTGGGTTGGGTCTATATCACGAAGTCGAACATTAACAACATTGAATGCACTTATGTCGATCTCTAAAAACTAAAACCACAGAATGTCGAAGATACAGAACAGCAATTTTTTCGCAGGGAAAAAAAATCATTGCTCAAAAAAAAAAATAATCCACAGACAAAATAAAGTGGGGGGCTGTGCCCCCCCCACCCCCTAACTTAAATATACCAACTCCGAGATTGCACCACAGTGGAGGAAATGGCAAAGTCCCGGCAATGGCCCAGCAATTGTTTCCCCTGGGGAAAAAAATCGCTGTTCCAGCCAATCGACATTCTGTGATTTCGATTTTTTACAGTTTGACGTAAGAGCATTCGATGTTTTTAACGTTCGAGTTTGTGATACAGACCCATTTGGGTTACATGATAGAGACCATTTTCCCTGGCAAGGAGTGATAATACATGGAAATGGTCAGGGAGAAATGGGCATAGAATGAAATGCCAGCCCTAGTAGAGTATATGAGAGAGTCAAGAACAGAAAATGTTATTAAAAAAGAATAAGCACTGCATAAAACGTACCTCACGAGCACTATAACAATCAGACCGAGGAGATAAAAATAGTTTGAGGGAAGTGGATGATAGGCAAATAAATAAAACAATGGGAAAATTGTAGGGCTAAAAGATATGCAAAAAATTGCAAGGAAAAAGGAAATCAAATGTTAAACAGACATTAGCAAACATACTAAGTACAACAAAAGAAATTCAAGAGAAAGAGATGCAATCTCTCAGAGAGGCAGAGTAAGATTAAGGCAACTGCTACTAAATAATTGCCATACGTTGGAAAGCTACATGCAGTGAGTGATACAGAAGGAACAATAGAGGAGGAGAGCTTCGAGCAACAGATCACTAGGAATTGAAACAGCATTAGAAAACTGTTAGTACTGTTCATGAAAAGTAATTCTGTAAAGCAAAACTGTGTCACTTAATAACTATAATTAATGTATGAACAAAGTTGTAAGTTCATGTTACAAAATTTAAGTGAGGAAAATAAACAAAGATATTTGAAAAATAAAATAAAATATCCAAATCCTCTAAGATTGTGTCCTAAGTTAAAAAAAAAATATTTATAGAATAGAAAAATTTGTGGCATACATTGTTATCTCCATCCATCCATCCATCCATCCATCCATCCATCCATCCATCCATCCATCCATCCATCCATCCATCCATCCATCCATCCCTCCATCTCAAACCCCTTTTCTCATTTTGCACAAGGAGTCAAGGTCTCACTTCAACAGTGATAATCATCTTGAGCCAAGGTTGACACTGCTGGGTGAGTAGTCCTGCTGCTATTGTTCTTCGACCACAAACTCACACACACACTCACACCTATGGCCAATTACCATGTCCAATCCACCAATTGCATGTATTTAAAATGTGGAAGGAAACCAGAGCATCTGCACTGCACCCACGTACACAGGAAGGACATGCAGACTCTGCACAGAAGGCACCCCAGCCAAGATTTAAACTAGAAAACCTTTTGCCCTGAGGTGATAGCGCGATCTACTGTACTGCCCATGAATATATCGTCAACTGTGTACTTATAAAGCATTTAACTGTAATGGCATTTCTGTTGTTTTAATAAAGAGAGCCCTTTTATTTTTATGTGTGGAAGGGCTTTTATTTTTTACATTTTAGGTAGTAATGTTTACGACATATATTAGTTTTCTTGGGAAAACCAAGAGAGTCTCAAAAAATAATGATCTTCTGTTCCATTAACAGGCACATTTTTGCATATCCACAGCTAGTAAATACAGGCATTTAAAAGGACTATCTCTAACAATGACCAACCTGACAACCTACCAGCAATTGCTTCCTAATTAAACAGACTGTATCCACCAAGAATCTCAATGTCCCATCTCTCACATAGTCCTTCATTTATAATATTAGGATCCTCAAAGTCATCCCAGTCTAGTTAACAACATATTTCTAGCATTGTTACAAATGTCCCACCACAGTCACAAAGGACAATATCCGTACTCCCCTCTGATCTTGTGTCATGAGCATCCATTTAGAAAACATCATTAAATACATCCTGCTCTCAGCCCATTGTATATTGAACACTGGCTACCAGATACTCAAAAATTCTTTCAACCAGCAGATTCCATGATTTCCCCACAACCAATATTAAAGCAACAATACAACAGCTACCAACCCCTGTCCCGAAGCTCTTATGAAAGGGCAAGATGCCAACCATTCTCTGTACTCCACCTCTGAAATAGGAACTATATTTTAATTTTAACTATACAGCTTAAAACCCACCATGCTCATCATCACATCTAGGTGGAGTACATAACTGCATGCCTCAGTTCAACCGCTTTATGTGCACTAAAGGCCTAAAATTTCAAACTAGTTTAGCACAAAAATGTGAGTTAATTGAAATCACATTGAGAATACTGTTTTTCCTCACTGGATTCTAGCGCTTTTATTTCATTTACTTGTCATCCACTGCTTCCAGCATTTCATTTACATATCAGTACTGAATTTAGTGATACTTCTCAGTTTATTATCAAAGCTTGATCCTCTCTACCGCTGTTAGTATATTTTTCTTGCCCCACTTTCCCAACATCCTTTCTGACCTATCATCCCATTCAGGATCCGCATTATGTAACTGCATACTTTAACGGTCACCACAGATCTCTCCTTCTAGCCTTTAGCATGTCAGTGTCCATATCCTCTTTCCTTTCATCCTTTCTACCGCTCCTTGCCTTGTTTTCTGTACCAGCATTTCTCTCGCATACTGCTTGTTTTCTCCCTTCTGTACTAGCATTCCTCCCATTACATATCAGCTAATCTTCCTCCCGTCCTTATTATTCTGTGCCTCCCATATGCACTGTATTATGTATTGCTGTCATGGTTCCTGACAGCAGCTGCCATGCCATCCATTTTGTTCACTATATCATTGTATCCTTCCACAACAATATCATCCAACTTGTCAATTTTAATTTTATAACTTACCATGAGTTAGCATTACTGTCTATTGCCTCCCCTTTCTCTCCTTGCCCCAACTACGACATCTTCTGCCTTATTCACCTTTCTATCCCCTTCATTTCACCAAATCTCATTTCACTGAAGTGAAGTACTGGCAGTGTGTAGAGTACTGTAAGGCAAGTAAAAGGTATATGCCCTTTTCCTCACTGTAGTGTGATCCTGTAGTTAGTATATGTAGTTGGGGTGGTGTGGGGGACATATCCCCCACTTAGTTTGGGTTTATATAGTCTTCTGGAAAGAGTTAGTCATTGGTGTTGTATGTATGCATGTCTATGGTTTAAAATGAATTGTTCTGAAGCTTTCAGTGAAATATAATATAAAACGAAACTAGGTGGGGGGCTACATCCCCCCCCCAATGTGGGGAGGCTGTGCCCCCCACACTCTCTAACTATATATACTAACTCCAGGATCGCACTACAGTGAGGAAAAGGGCATATACCTTTTACTTGCCTTACAGTACACTACACATTGCCAGTACTTCACTTCAGTGAAATGAGATTCGGTGAAATGAGTTTTCAGTAATTTGAGTTTTCAGCGATTTGGTCAGGGTGAATTCAAATTCAGTGAAATGAGCTTATATATATGTATGTGTATATATATATATATATATATATATATATATATATATATATGTATATATATATATATATATAAATAAATGCATATATGAGTGTATTATATTCTGTTGAATGCAGCATATACTGCTGTTACTTTAAATCAAAAATTGTGTTGTTCGACATTTAGAGAGGTCAAATGCCATCTCTTCAGCTGTTCCTGCTGAGTGTGAGCTATGCTTGTGTACACACGAGTTTTTGCTGGACAGGGTTTGAATAAGAGTTAGGTAAGAGGAAAGATTGAATGTATGTGTGTATGTTTTGTAGAGTGTGTGTGGGAGTATTTATGAGTTAGGGCTAGGTAAGGTGACAATTTTAGTGGTGTACATGCAGTGTGTGCGTGCGTGTGTGCCCATGTGTGTGTGTGTGTGTGTGTGTGTGTGTGTGTGTGTGTGTGTGTGTGTGTGTGTGGTATGTATATTTACTGTTTTGTTTAGCAGTACTGTTAGGGAAAGGTTTTAGGTAAGATAATGCGATGGGCTAGGATTAGGGTTAGGACACGACTAAAGTGGTACAAACTACTCTGAAAGCACATTCCATTAATGTATGACCTCCCCTCTGCCATTCCTTTTCAGTACAGTTTCTTCTCAATTCCCTTTCATAATTTTGTGGACCATTACCATAACATTACTTTTTCTTATGTCCTCTAAAGACAATAGTCCCACGCGACGTCACTCCCATCGCTATCTCCATTACCATAACATTACTTTTTCTTATGTCCTCTAAAGAGAATAGTCCCACGCGACGTCACTCCCATCGCTATCTCCATTACCATGACATTACGTTTTCTTATGTCCTCTAAAGAGAATAGTCCCATGCGATGTCACTCCCATCGCTATCTCCATTACCATAACTTTACTTTTTCTTATGTCCTCTAAAGAGAATAGTCCCACGCGACGTCACTCCCATCGCTATCTCCATTACCATAACATTACTTTTTCTTATGTCCTGTAAAGACAATAGTCCCACGCAAGGTCACTCCCATCGCTATCTCCATTACGATAACATTACTTTTTCTTATGTCCTGTAAAGACAATAGTCCCACGCGACGTCACTCCCATTGCTATCTCCATTACCATAACATTACTTTTTCTTATGTCCTCTAAAGAGAATAGTCCCACGCGACGTCACTCCCATCGCTATCTCCATTACCATAACATTACTTTTTCTTATGTCCTCTAAAGACAATAGTCCCACGCGACGTCACTCCCATCGCTATCTCCATTACCATAACATTACTTTTTCTTATGTCCTCTAAAGAGAATAGTCCCACGCGACGTCACTCCCATCGCTATCTCCATTACCATAACATTACTTTTTCTTATGTCCTCTAAAGACAATAGTCCCACGCGACGTCACTCCCATCGCTATCTCCATTACCATAACATTACTTTTTCTTATGTCCCCTAAAGAGAATAGTCCCATGCGACGTCACTCCTATCGCTATCTCCATTACCATAAAATTATTTTTTCTTATGTCCTCTAAAGAGAATAGTCCCACGCGACATCACTCCCATCGCTATCTCCATTACCATAACATTACTTTTTCTTATGTCCTTTAAAGACAATAGTCCCACGCAACGTCACTCCCATCGCTATCTCCATTACCATAACATTACTTTTTCTTATGTCCTCTAAAGAGAATAGTCCCATGCGACGTCACTCCCATCGCTATCTCCATTACCATAACATTACTTTTTTCTTATGTCCTCTAAAGAGAATAGTCCCACGCGACGTCACTCCCATCGCTATCTCCATTACCATAACATTACTTTTTCTTATGTCCTCTAAATAGAATAGTCCTATGCGACATCACTCCCATCGCTATCTCCATTACCATAACATTACTTTTTCTTATGCCCTCTAAAGACAATAGTCCCACGCGACGTCACTTCCATCGCTATCTCCATTTCCTTCTTGCTATACAATCACTAGAAATGCATGCAGTATTCTAAGTGAGGCCTTATCAATGCTTTGCATTATGTGGGATAATTATGTCTTTGTTTTTGGAGTCCATGACCTAAGAGATGTAGCCAGTCATCTGCTGGCCATGGCTAATAGCTTTCCTGCCAGTTCAAGTATGATTTGCTGCCATGGCAGTCTTTTGAGTGCACACCTGAGCTTAACCTTAGGATGCACCTGTTGCACAATGTTTTCTGGGACCCTTTGTAAACCTCTTTGTTTTATTTCTTATGCTGTTTTAATAAATTTGTATAAAATGTTATATATATTTAGATGTAATGCTGGCCTTGACTAATGCCTTTTCATTCTGTTCCTGTTGGTTTATTGCTGCGGTTACATATACTATAACACCAGGAAAACATCATTCTGGGACAAGAATGTGATATCAAAGAACGTGAGTAAGAGGGAGCATATAAATATTTGGGAATTGATAAAGGATTAACAATAAAAGATGAATAAATGTGAATAAAACTTTAGAAGACTTAAATTAATCCTGAATACATTGAGATCTAGGAACAAAATCCAAGCTATAAACCAATTTGCTCTTCCTGCCCAAACCTACAGTTTTGGAGTGACTGATTGTCCCCAAAATGTGTTGAATAGATTAGATAGGAAAACAAAAAGGATGCTCCGTGCTCACCAAGTGATTTATAAAAATCAGTGCATACCAAGATTATATATTCCCCGTTCTGAAGGAGGGGTGGGCCTCCTTGAAGTTGACTACATGTATAGATCTGCAATTGTGGGACTCTACACACACCTGCTGACCCCACAAGACCCAAATGTAGTGAAAGTTTTGAAACATATAATAAATCTAAGATGACTTCTTTACTTAATCTAGCAGAAGCATATCTGTGTCAAGCAGGAATGGAAATCAAACCAGAAGTAGATAAAAATCAGGCAGCAACTGAAAGTGCCAAAAAAACAAAGAAAGAATATAAGGTGAAAGATCAGATGAGAAGGCAACAAATGTGGAAAATGCATAAATATAGTTGGAAGTATAGAAAACTTCTGGAAGAACCTCATGTTGATCAGGAATGAACACAGGAATGGTTAAGGAGAAGAGAATTCAAACCAAGAGATGAAAGGTTAATGTTGGTGTCCCAAGATGGTGGGCTGCATATACATTGGTTTACAAAGTCCATTGAACATGTGGGAGAAACAGGCAAATGTAGGTTTTGTAAAGCCGAATTGGAAACAGTTGCAGACCTCATTCCTGGTTGCGACATACAAATGGCAGAAGGACTGTATACTGAAAGGCATAATAATGTGGCAAGATTGTTGCACTGGGGATTGTGTAAACATTATGGTACTGAAGTGGCTGAAAAACACTGGAAACATGAGCCACAAAGCATCATAGAAAATGATGACGTTTACATTACATGGGATCATCCATTACCAACAGCTCAAAAGATGGATGCTAGAAAAACAGATGTAGTGGTCCATGAAAAGAAGACAAAAGATTACTGAAATCACCACACCCATTGACTACAGGGTCTTGCATACCGAGACACACAAAATATCTGGATTTGTAAGCAGAAATGAGAGCAATGTGGAAGAAAAATACCTAGGCAGTCCCAATAGTAGTAGTAGGAGCAATAGGTCTTATAAAAAAGAATTTACAATCATATTTAGATATACTACAATACATGTAACTCTGTATGAAGGAGTCATTACTGGGCACATTATGGGTACTGAAAAGAGCACTTCTGGCTAACATCAAAGACTGAAACAATACTAATTTCATGAACTTTAATCGTACTTTGACTTAAGAATGGGGTCCATTCACGTCATGGTTTTAGAAACCCAAAATATTTGGAGAAATTAAAAAAAAAAGTATTTTTCTTGTTCTGTATCATTAATTACACTTCTCTGTTTGTATACTGTCCTGGGGATGCTGCTCTCCGGTTGCAACATAAGATACTTCCCAAGACAGAACATCAGCTGCCATCAATTGGCCTAGGCTGAGAACTTTCTTAAGACTTTTTAAGACTGTTGCCCTCATCTCTTACTACCCGTAATACTGATGTTTCCATTTCCTACTACTCTTGAGACTTATGCCCTCACCTCTGACTATTCTCGACTGTTGCCCGATTCCCTATTACTCTTAAGAGAGTCCAGATTTTCCCAGAATGTTCAGATTTTTGCCTCATGTTTTTAGTCTGTTCCTCGTAACATCCGTGGTTTTCTGGCAAATCTCTGGGATGATCTCAGGATTGATGTCATTAAAAGCTGACATACATTTAGGTTTCAAACTTTAAATCCTTCATAAAATGCATGTTAACACAAGCCCCATCATTCTAGCTTTCTACATTTATAGGAGGAATATTTAAAATGTGTCCCTATTTTGGGGCCTTTGTCCCCCCATTATGTCAGGCTTTGTCCAGATTTCTTGCACTAAGAGGTTGACAGGTACGGTGTTGCCCATATCCCCTACTGCTCTCAATATTTTTATGTCATCCTCAAAGAGAGTGATCTTGTGTTGTATACCCAAGGTGACGCTCACATTGAAGAGCACATGTCTTGGGTTCAACCCCTGCAGCAGTACAATAATTCCCATCCCCCTCTTTAAGTACCCTTCTCACTGCTGCCTTCTGTGTCCCATTTAGTTCATCTCCTATCCATCTGACCACTTTCTCTCCTACCACTGCTTCAGCTTGTTCACCAGGCTAAAGAGAGGTATTAATCAGACGTCCATGTTGAGATTTAAGACTATGACATAAAATCATTTTCACCTACAAGTCTGCAACTTGGTATCATCCTATAGCTGGATCAGGTTCATGGAACAGTACCATCTCTAACTGTAAAAACAAACTGGTAGAAGTCCCAAAGGTTGTTGAGCTTCAACAGGATCTAATTAGTATTTTCTTCTGTATTTTAATATGATTGTATTTACTAGTGAGGTCAGATGCACTTGATGGTGGCTCCTAAAGCTGCTTTTGGCAACTCTTTTGTAGAGTGGTGTTACAGTTGCACATATTCAGTCCTCAGAAATGCTCTGAATGGTCAAGAATATGTTAAAAAATTGCATTAGAAGGTCAGTTAACAGCCCAACCAGATTCTTAAAGATCCTGAAAAGTATCCCATCTGGCTGAGTACCCCATGTTCTCATCACAATTAAGGCTTTTACTGCTCCTCCTAGTCCTCCTCTTTTCTTTCCACCTAGCTTCTCGTTCCTTATTCTACAAGAACTCTTCCCTACTTCTTATAGGTGGAGACAGGTGAAGAATTCATTCAAAATGTCTGCTTGTTCTCCTTCATTTATGATTTCCCAAGTTGTGAAATGAGGAGTCCTTCTGAAAAAAATGGCTTTTTTAATCATTGTCATCCCATCTGAGCCTGTTAGTCAAAAAACAAAGGGAGGTGCTTTCGTTACTTCAAAGAGTGTAACTTCCATAGACAAAGTAATCAAATTGACCATTTCATTTAAAAATGACTTATATAATCATATGATGTGGGAGTTTTGGCATAATGGTTAAGTCTTTGAATCATAAGCAAAAGGTACAGGGTTTGAATCTCACTTTGGGTTATTGGCTAGGTATAAAATGGCCCTTGAGGGCAATTAGCCTAATATTCACCTATGAAAGCCTATAGATTTAGGGGGTAGTGACATAATGGTTAGGGTGTTTACCTCACAAACACAAGGTACAGAGTTTGATTCAAATCTTTGAAAGAGAAGCTGCCTAAGCTAAAAATGGCCACCAGGGGCAGTTGGCCTAGTACATACCTATGAATTCCTTACCTCTACTCACTAGTTTGCTTGTTTCCACCTTTCTTCTTTCTTCCTTTGTACCTAAAGAGCCCCCACTGCTTATTTTAATCATATTGTCTGATCTCCCTCCATCCTTGTCTTCATTCATCTGACATCCCTGCCGATATTCTTCTTGCTTTTTTTTTATTCTTGTCTAACTAGATATGATGACTTATTTCTACTTTCTGCATCTCTTCGCTTTTTTTTTTTATCCTTTACCAACATTTCCATCTATCCACACTGATCTTCTCCTTCTTTGAACTTTATTTTCTGTCTCAACTCTTTCTCCAGTGCTGCCTTATACTATTCTATGTTCGGTACCAATGCCCATGCTCCCTTTTACTCATGCTATTCTACGTTCTGTCCCAATGCCCATGCGCCCTTTTATTCATGCAGTTCAACGTTCTGTCCCAATGCCCATGCTCCCTTTAATTCATGCTATTCTATGTTCTGTCCCAATGCCCATGCTCCCTTTTATTCATGCTATTCTACATTCTGTTCCAATGCCCATGCTCCCTTTTACTCATGCTATTCTACGTTCTGTCCCAATGTCCATGTGCCCTTTTATTCATGCAGTTCAACGTTCTGTCCCAATGCCCATGCTCCCTTTTATTCATGCTATTCTACGTTCTGTCCCAATGCCCATGCTCCCTTTTACTCATGCTATTCTACATTCTGTGCCAATGCCCATGCTCCCTTTTACTCTTGCTATTCTACGTTCTGTCCCAATGTCCATGCGCCCTTTTATTCATGCAGTTCAACGTTCTGTCCCAATGCCCATGCTCCCTTTTATTCATGCTATTCTACGTTCTGTCCCAATGCCCATGCTCCCTTTTACTCATGCTATTCTACGTTCTGTCCCAATGTCCATGCTCCCCTTTATTCATGCTATTCTAAGTTCTGTCCCAATGCCCATGCTCCCTTTTATTCATGCTATTCTACATTCTGTGCCAATGCCCATGCTCCCTTTTACTCATGCTATTTTACGTTCTGTCCCAATGCCCATGCTCCCTTTTACTCATGCTATTCTACGTTCTGTCCCAATGCCCATGCTCCCCTTTATTCATGCTATTCTAAGTTCTGTCCCAATGCCCATGCTCCCTTTTACTCATGCTATTCTACGTTCTGTCCCAATGCCCATGCTCCCCTTTATTCATGCTATTCTAAGTTCTGTCCCAATGCCCATGCTCCCTTTTACTCAAGCTATTCTACATTCTGTCCTAATGCTCATGCACCCTTTTACTCATGCAGTTCAATGTTCTGTCCCAATGTCCATGCTCCCTTTTACTCATGCTATTCTACGTTCGGTCCTAATGCCCATGCTCCCTTTTACTCATGCTATTCTACATTCTGTGCCAATGCCCATGCTCCCTTTTACTCATGCTATTCTACGTTCTGTCCCAATGCCCATGCTCCCTTTTACTCATGCTATTCTACGCTCTGTCCCACTGCCCATGCTCCCTTTTACTCATGCTATTCTGCATTCTGTCCTAATGCTCATGCACCTTTTTACTCATGCAGTTCAATGTTCTGTCCCAATGTCCATGCTCCCTTTTATTCATGCTATTCTACGTTCGGTCCCAATGCCCATGCATCCTTTTACTTGTGCTATTCTATGTTCTGTCCCAATGCCCATGCTCCCTTTTATTCATGCTATTCTAAGTTCTGTCCCAATGCCCATGCTCCCTTTTACTCATGCTATTCTACATTCTGTCCTAATGCTCATGCACCCTTTTACTCATGCAGTTCAACGTTCTGTCCCAATGTCCATGCTACCTTTTATTCATGCTATTCTACGTTCTGTCAAAATGCCCATGCACCCTTTTACTCAGACTATTCTACATTCTGTCCCAATGCCCATGCTCCCTTTTACTCAGACTATTCTACATTCTGTCCCAATGCCCATGCTCCCTTTTACTCATGCTATTCTACGTTCTGTCCCAATGCCCATGCTCCCTTTTACTCATACTATTCTACATTCTGTCCCAATGCCCATACTCCCTTTTACTCATGCTATTCTACGTTCTGTCCCAATACCCATGCTCCCTTTTACTCATGCTATTTTATGTTCTGTCCCATTGCCCATGCTCCCTTTTATTCATGCTATTCTACGTTCTGTCCCAATGCCCATGCTCCCTTTTAATCATGCTATTCTACGTTCTGTCCCATTGCCCATGCAGCCTTTTACTCATACTGTTCGACGTTCTTTCCCATTGCCCATGCTCCCTTTTACTCATGCTAGTTGACATTCTGTCCGAATACCCATGCTCCCTTTTACTCATGCTATTCTACGTTCTGTCTCATTGCCCATGTTCTCTTTTACTCATGCTATTCTACGTTCTTTCCAATTCCCATGCTCCTATTTACTTATGCTATTCTACGCTCTGTCCCACTGCCCATGCTCCCTTTTACTCATGCTATTCTATGTTCTATCCCAATGCCCATGTTCTCTTTTACTCATGCTATTCTATGTTCTGTCCCACTGCCCATGCGTCCTTTTACTCATGCTATTCTACGTTCTGTCCCAATGTCCATGTTCTCTTTTATTCATGCTATTCTACATTCTATCCCAATGCAGATGCTCCCTTTAACTCATAGGTAGGTTCATAGGTAGGAACTGGGCTATCTGCCCGAAGGCACATATTAGCCCAGCCACGTTGTGTGGTATTCACCGCCCCTTTGGTTAGTTCCCTAGTCCCTAGATCTAGCAGCTAGTACCCTTGGCCCCTATCTGGTAGCGCTCATGCTACTGTACGTTCTGTCCCAATGCCCATGCTCCCTTTTACTCATGTTCTATCCCAATGCTCATGCTCCCTTGTACTCATGCTATTCTACGATCTGTCTGTATGCCTATGCTCCCTTGTACTCATGCTATTCTACGATCTGTCTGTATGCCTATGCTCCCTTGTACTCATGCTATTCTACATTCTGTCCCAATGTCCATGCTCCATTTTATTCTTGCTATTCTACGTTCTGTCCCAATGCCCATGCTACCTTTTATTCATGCTATTCTACGTTCTGTCCCAGTGCCCATGCTCCCTTTTACTCATGCTATTCTACATTCTGTCCCAATGTCCATGCTCCCTTTTATTCTTGCTATTCTATGTTCTGTCCCATTTCCCATGCGCCCTTTTACTCATGCTTTTCTACGTTCTGTCCCAATGCACATCCTCCCTTGAACTCATGCTATTCTACATTATGTCCCAATGCCCATGCTCCCTTTTGCTCATGCTATTCTGTGTTCTGTCCCATTGCCCATGCTCCCTTTTACTCATGCTATTCTACGCTCTGTCCCACTGCCCATGCTCCCTTTTACTCATGCTATTCTACATTCTGTCCCAATGTCCATGCTCCCTTTTATTCTTGCTATTCTATGTTCTGTCCCATTTCCCATGCGCCCTTTTACTCATGCTTTTCTACGTTCTGTCCCAATGCACATCCTCCCTTGTACTCATGATATTCTGCGTTCTCTCCCAATGTCCATGCTCCCTTGAACTCATGCTATTCTACATTATGTCCCAATGCCCATGCTCCCTTTTACTCATGCTATTTTACGTTCTGTCCCAATGCCCATGCGGCCTTTTACTCATGCTATTCTACGTTCTGTCCCAATGTCCATGCTCCCTTTTACTCATGCTGTTCTACGTTCTGTCCCAATGTCCATGCTCCCTTTTACTCATGCTATTCTAGGTTCTGTCCCAATACTCATGCTCCCTTTTATTCATGCGATTCCACGTTCTGTCCCATTGCCCATGCTCCCTTTTACTCATGCTATTCTGTGTTCTGTCCCATTGCCCATGCGCCCTTTTATTCATGCTATTCTATGTTCTGCCCGATGCCCATGCTCCCTTGTACTCATGCTATTCTACGTTCTGTCCCAATGCCCATGCTCCCTTGTACTCATGTTATTCTACGTTCTGACCCTATGCTCATGCTCCCTTTTACTTATGCTATTCTACATTCTGTCCCAATGCCCATGCTCCCTTTTACTCATGCTATTCTAGGTTCTGTCCCAATACTCATGCTCCCTTTTATTCATGCGATTCCACGTTCTGTCCCATTGCCCATGCTCCCTTTTACTCATGCTATTCTGTGTTCTGTCCCATTGCCCATGCGCCCTTTTATTCATGCTATTCTACGTTCTGTCCCAATGCCCATGCTCTCTTGTACTTATGCTACTCTACATTCTGTCCCAATGCCCATGCTATTCTACATTCTGCCCGATGCCCATGCTCCCTTGTACTCATGCTATTCTACGTTCTGTCCCAATGCCCATGCTCCCTTGTACTCATGTTATTCTACGTTCTGACCCTATGCTCATGCTCCCTTTTACTTATGCTATTCTACATTCTGTCCCAATGCTCATGCTCCCTTTTACTTATGCTATTCTACATTCTGTCCCAATGCCCATGCTCCCTTTTACTCATGCTATTCTACATTCTGTCCCAATGCCCATGCTCCCTTTTACTCATGCTATTCTACGTTCTGTCCTAATGTCCATGCTCCCTTTTACTCATGCTATTCTACGTTCTGTCCCAATGCCCATGCTCCCTTGTACTCATGTTATTCTACGTTCTGACCCTATGCTCATGCTCCCTTTTACTCATACTGTTCTACGTTCTGTCCCATTGCACATGGTCCATTTTACTCATGCTATTCTACGTTCTGTCCCACTGCCCATGCTCCCTTTTACTCATGCTATTATATCTTCTGTATCATTCCCCATGCTCCCTTTTACTCATGCTATTCTACGTTCTGTCCCAATGCCCATGCTCCCTTTTATTCATGCGATTCCACGTTCTGTCCCATTGCCCATGCTCCCTTTTACTCATGCTATTCTGTGTTCTGTCCCATTGCCCATGCGCCCTTTTATTCATGCTATTCTACGTTCTGTCCCAATGCCCATGCTCTCTTGTACTTATGCTATTCTACGTTCTGTCCTAATGTCCATGCTCCCTTTTACTCATGCTATTCTACGTTCTGTCCCAATGCCCATGCTCCCTTGTACTCATGTTATTCTACGTTCTGACCCTATGCTCATGCTCCCTTTTACTCATACTGTTCTACATTCTGTCCCATTGCACATTGTCCATTTTACTCATGCTATTCTACGTTCTGTCCCACTGCCCATGCTCCCTTTTACTCATGCTATTATATCTTCTGCACCATTCCCCATGCTCCCTTTTACTCATGCTATTCTATGTTCTGTCCCAAATGCCCATGCTCCCTTTTACTCATACTGTTCTACGTTCTGTCCCATTGCACATGGTCCATTTTACTCATGCTATTCTACATTCTGTGCCAATGCCCATGCTCCCTTTTACTCATGCTATTCTACATTTTGTCCCATTGCCCATGCTCCCTTGTACTTATGCTATTCTGCATTCTGTCCCAATGCCGATGCTCCCTTGTACTCATGCTATTCTACATTATGTCCCAATGCCCATGCTCCCTTGTACTCATGCTATTGTACATTCTGTCCCAATGCCCATGCTCCCTTGTACTCATGCTATTCTACGTTCTGACCCTATGCTCATGCTCCCATTTACTCATGCTATTGTACATTCTGTCCCAATGCCCATGCTCCCTTGTACTCATGCTATTCTACGTTCTGACCCTATGCTCATGCTCCCTTTTACTCATGCTATTCTACATTCTGTCCCAATGCCCATTCTCCCTTTTACTCATGTTATTCTATGTTCTGTGCCAATGCCCATGCTCCCGTTTACTCATGCTATTCTATGTTCTGTCCCACTGCCCATGCTCCCTTTTACTCATGCTATTCTACATTCTGTCCTAATGCTCATGCACCTTTTTACTCATGCAGTTCAATGTTCTGTCCCAATGTCCATGCTCCCTTTTATTCATGCTATTCTACGTTCGCTCCCAATGCCCATGCACCCTTTTACTTGTGCTATTCTATGTTCTGTCCCAATGCCCATGCTCCCTTTTATTCATGCTATTCTAAGTTCTGTCCCAATGCCCATGCTCCCTTTTACTCATGCTATTCTACATTCTGTCCTAATGCTCATGCACCCTTTTACTCATGCAGTTCAACGTTCTGTCCCAATGTCCATGCTACCTTTTATTCATGCTATTCTACGTTCTGTCCCAATGCCCATGCACCCTTTTACTCAGACTATTCTACATTCTGTCCCAATGCCCATGCTCCCTTTTACTCAGACTATTCTACATTCTGTCCCAATGCCCATGCTCCCTTTTACTCATGCTATTCTACGTTCTGTCCCAATGCCCATGCTCCCTTTTACTCATACTATTCTACATTCTGTCCCAATGCCCATGCTCCCTTTTACTCATGCTATTCTACGTTCTGTCCCAATACCCATGCTCCCTTTTACTCATGCTATTTTATGTTCTGTCCCATTGCCCATGCTCCCTTTTATTCATGCTATTCTCACGTTCTGTCCCAATGCCCATGCTCCCTTTTAATCATGCTATTCTACGTTCTGTCCCATTGCCCATGCAGCCTTTTACTCATACTGTTCGACGTTCTTTCCCATTGCCCATGCTCCCTTTTACTCATGCTAGTTGACATTCTGTCCGAATACCCATGCTCCCTTTTACTCATGCTATTCTACGTTCTGTCTCATTGCCCATGTTCTCTTTTACTCATGCTATTCTCGTTCTTTCCAATTCCCATGCTCCTATTTACTTATGCTATTCTACGCTCTGTCCCACTGCCCATGCTCCCTTTTACTCATGCTATTCTATGTTCTATCCCAATGCCCATGTTCTCTTTTACTCATGCTATTCTATGTTCTGTCCCACTGCCCATGCGTCCTTTTACTCATGCTATTCTACGTTCTGTCCCAATGTCCATGTTCCCTTTTATTCATGCTATTCTACATTCTATCCCAATGCAGATGCTCCCTTTAACTCATAGGTAGGTTCATAGGTAGGAACTGGGCTATCTGCCCGAAGGCACATATTAGCCCAGCCACGTTGTGCGGTATTCACCGCCCCTTTGGTTAGTTCCCTAGTCCCTAGATCTAGCAGCTAGTACCCTTGGCCCCTATCTGGTAGCTCATGCTACTGTACGTTCTGTCCCAATGCCCATGCTCCCTTTTACTCATGTTCTATCCCAATGCTCATGCTCCCTTGTACTCATGCTATTCTACGATCTGTCTGTATGCCTATGCTCCCTTGTACTCATGCTATTCTACATTCTGTCCCAATGTCCATGCTCCCTTTTATTCTTGCTATTCTACGTTCTGTCCCAATGCCCATGCTACCTTTTATTCATGCTATTCTACGTTCTGTCCCAGTGCCCATGCTCCCTTTTGCTCATGCTATTCTGTGTTCTGTCCCATTGCCCATGCTCCCTTTTACTCATGCTATTCTACGCTCTGTCCCACTGCCCATGCTCCCTTTTACTCATGCTATTCTACATTCTGTCCCAATGTCCATGCTCCCTTTTACTCATGCTATTCTACGTTCTGTCCCAATGTCCATGCTCCCTTTTACTCATGCTATTCTAGGTTCTGTACCAATGCTCATGCTCCCTTTTACTCATGCTATTCTACGTTCTGTCCCAATGTCCATGCTCCCTTTTACTCATGCTATTCTACGTTCTGTCCCAATGTCCATGCTCCCTTTTACTCATGCTATTCTAGGTTCTGTACCAATGCTCATGCTCCCTTTTACTCATGCTATTCTACGTTCTGTCCCAATGTCCATGCTCCCTTTTACTCATGCTATTCTAGGTTCTGTCCCAATACTCATGCTCCCTTTTATTCATGCGATTCCACGTTCTGTCCCATTGCCCATGCTCCCTTTTACTCATGCTATTCTGTGTTCTGTCCCATTGCCCATGCTCCCTTGTACTCATGCTATTCTACGTTCTGTCCCAATGCCCATGCTCCCTTGTACTCATGTTATTCTACGTTCTGACCCTATGCTCATGCTCCCTTTTACTTATGCTATTCTACATTCTGTCCCAATGCCCATGCTCCCTTTTACTCATGCTATTCTAGGTTCTGTCCCAATACTCATGCTCCCTTTTATTCATGCGATTCCACGTTCTGTCCCATTGCCCATGCTCCCTTTTACTCATGCTATTCTGTGTTCTGTCCCATTGCCCATGCGCTCTTTTATTCATGCTATTCTACGTTCTGTCCCAATGCCCATGCTCTCTTGTACTTATGCTACTCTACATTCTGTCCCAATGCCCATGCTATTCTACGTTCTGCCCGATGCCCATGCTCCCTTGTACTCATGCTATTCTACGTTCTGTCCCAATGCCCATGCTCCCTTGTACTCATGTTATTCTACGTTCTGACCCTATGCTCATGCTCCCTTTTACTTATGCTATTCTACATTCTGTCCCAATGCTCAGGCTCCCTTTTACTTATGCTATTCTACATTCTGTCCCAATGCCCATGCTCCCTTTTACTCATGCTATTCTACATTCTGTCCCAATGCCCATGCTCCCTTTTACTCATGCTATTCTACGTTCTGTCCTAATGTCCATGCTCCCTTTTACTCATGCTATTCTACGTTCTGTCCCAATGCCCATGCTCCCTTGTACTCATGTTATTCTACGTTCTGACCCTATGCTCATGCTCCCTTTTACTCATACTGTTCTACGTTCTGTCCCACTGCACATGGTCCATTTTACTCATGCTATTCTACGTTCTGTCCCACTGCCCATGCTCCCTTTTACTCATGATATTCTACGTTCTGTCCCAATGCCCATGCTCCCTTGTACTCATGTTATTCTACGTTCTGACCCTATGCTCATGCTCCCTTTTACTTATGCTATTCTACATTCTGTCCCAATGCCCATGCTCCCTTTTACTCATGCTATTCTACATTCTGTCCCAATGCCCATGCTCCCTTTTACTCATGCTATTCTACGTTCTGTCCTAATGTCCATGCTCCCTTTTACTCATGCTATTCTACGTTCTGTCCCAATGCCCATGCTCCCTTGTACTCATGTTATTCTACATTCTGTTCCAATGCCCATGCTCCCTTTTACTCATGCTATTCTACGTTCTGTCCTAATGTCCATGCTCCCTTGTACTCATGCTATTCTACGTTCTGACCCTATGCTCATGCTCCCTTTTACTCATGCTATTCTACATTCTGTCCCAATGCCCATTCTCCCTTTTACTCATGTTATTCTATGTTCTGTGCCAATGCCCATGCTCCCGTTTACTCATGCTATTCTATGTTCTGTCCCACTGCCCATGCTCCCTTTTACTCATGCTATTATATCTTCTGTACCATTCCCCATGCTCCCTTTTACTCATGCTATTCTATGTTCTGTCCCAAATGCCCATGCTCCCTTTTACTCATACTGTTCTATGTTCTGTCCCATTGCACATGGTCCATTTTACTCATGCTATTCTACATTCTGTGCCAATGCCCATGCTCCCTTTTACTCATGCTATTCTACATTCTGTCCCATTGCCCATGCTCCCTTGTACTTATGCTATTCTGCATTCTGTCCCAATGCCGATGCTCCCTTGTACTCATGCTATTCTACATTATGTCCCAATGCCCATGCTCCCTTGTACTCATGCTATTGTACATTCTGTCCCAATGCCCATGCTCCCTTGTACTCATGCTATTGTACATTCTGTCCCAATGCCCATTCTCCCTTTTACTCATGTTATTCTATGTTCTGTGCCAATGCCCATGCTCCCTTTTACTCATACTGTTCTACATTCTGTCCCAATGCCCATGCTCCCTTTTACTCATACTGTTCTACATTCTGTCCCAATGCCCATGCTCCCGTTTACTCATGCTATTCTATGTTCTGTCCCAATGCCCATGCTCCCTTTTATTCATGCTATTCTACATTCTGTCCCAATGCCCATGCTCCCTTTTACTCATACTGTTCTACATTCTGTCCCAATGCCCATGCTCCCTTTTATTCATGCGATTCTACATTCTGTCCCAATGCCCATGCTCACTTTTACTCATGCTATTCTACGTTCTGTCCCATTGCCCATGCTCCCTTGTACTTATGCTATTCTGCATTCTGTCCCAATGCCGATGCTCCCTTGTACTCATGCTATTCTACGTTCTGTGCCAATGCCCATGCTCCCTTTTATTCATGCTATTCTACATTCTGTCCCAATGCCCATGCTCCCTTTTACTCATGCTATTCTACATTCTGTCCCAATGCCCATGCTCCCTTTTATTCATGCTATTCTACATTCTGTCCCAATGCCCATGCTCCCTTTTACTCATGCTATTCTACATTCTGTCCCAATGCCCATGCTCCCTTTTACTTATGCTATTCTACATTCTGTCCCAATGCCCATGCTCCCTTTTATTCATGCTATTCTACATTCTGTCCCAATGCCCATGCTCCCTTTTACTCATGCTATTCTACATTCTGTCCAAATGCCCATGCTCCCTTTTACTCATGCTATTCTACATTCTGTCCCAATGCCGATGCTCCCTTGTACTCATGCTATTCTACATTATGTCCCAATGCCCATGCTCCCTTGTACTCATGCTATTGTACATTCTGTCCCAATGCCGATGCTCCCTTGTACTCATGCTATTCTACATTATGTCCCAATGCCCATGCTCCCTTGTACTCATGCTATTGTACATTCTGTCCCAATGCCCATGCTCCCTTGTACTCATGCTGTTCTACGTTCTGACCCTATGCTCATGCTCCCTTTTACTCATGCTATTCTACATTCTGTCCCAATGCCCATTCTCCCTTTTACTCATGTTATTCTATGTTCTGTGCCAATGCCCATGCTCCCATTTACTCATGCTATTCTATGTTCTGTCCCACTGCCCATGCTCCCTTTTACTCATGCTATTATATCTTCTGTACCATTCCCCATGCTCCCTTTTACTCATGCTATTCTATGTTCTGTCCCAAATGCCCATGCTCCCTTTTACTCATACTGTTCTACGTTCTGTCCCATTGCACATGGTCCATTTTACTCATGCTATTCTACATTCTGTGCCAATGCCCATGCTCCCTTTTACTCATGCTATTCTACATTCTGTCCCATTGCCCATGCTCCCTTGTACTTATGCTATTCTGCATTCTGTCCCAATGCCGATGCTCCCTTGTACTCATGCTATTCTACATTATGTCCCAATGCCCATGCTCCCTTGTACTCATGCTATTGTACATTCTGTCCCAATGCCCATGCTCCCTTGTACTCATGCTATTGTACATTCTGTCCCAATGCCCATTCTCCCTTTTACTCATGTTATTCTATGTTCTGTACCAATGCCCATGCTCCCGTTTACTCATGCTATTCTACGTTCTGTCCCAATGTCCATGCTCCCTTTTACTCATGCTATTCTACATTCTGTCCCAATGCCGATGCTCCCTTGTACTCATGCTATTCTACGTTCTGTCCCAATGCCCATGCTCCCTTTTACTCATACTGTTCTACATTCTGTCCCAATGCCCATGCTCCCTTGTACTCATGCTATTCTACATTCTGTCCCAATGCCC
The DNA here is from genome assembly GCF_019279795.1 of Protopterus annectens. Taxonomy (NCBI): domain Eukaryota; kingdom Metazoa; phylum Chordata; order Ceratodontiformes; family Protopteridae; genus Protopterus; species Protopterus annectens. Next base: position 1,793,666,497 of record NC_056739.1, read on the forward strand.
ATGCTCCCTTTTACTCATGCTATTCTACATTCTGTCCCAATGCCCATGCTCCCTTTTACTCATGCTATTCTACATTCTGTCCCAATGCCCATGCTCCTTTTTATTCATGCTATTCTACATTCTGTCCCAATGCCCATGCTCCCTTTTATTCATGCTATTCTACATTCTGTCCCAATGCCCATGCTCCCTTTTACTCATGCTATTCTACATTCTGTCCAAATGCCCATGCTCCCTTTTACTCATGCTATTCTACGTTCTGTCCCAATGCCCATGCTCCCTTTTACTCATGCTATTCCACGTTCTGTCCCAATGCCCATGCTCACTTTTACTCATGCTATTCTACGTTCTGTCCCAATGCCCATGATCCCTTTTACTCATGCTATTCTACATTCTGTCCCATTGCCCATGCTCCCTTGTACTTATGCTATTCTGCATTCTGTCCCAATGCCGATGCTCCCTTGTACTCATGCTATTCTATGTTCTGACCCTATGCTCATGCTCACTTTTACTCATGCTATTCTACGTTCTGTCCCAATGCCCATGCTCCCTTTCACTCATGCTATTTTACGTTCTGTCCTAATGCCCATGCTCCCTTTCACTCATGCTATTCTACGTTCTGTCCCAAAGCCCATGCTCCCTTTTACTGATGTTCTGTTGCTTAGGTAGCCAGTGCACAGATTGACAGTGGAATCAGATAGGCCTAGTGTGGCTTGGTTAAGGCATGCTATTACCCATTATCTCTCTCATCTTCCTTTATTCCACCCCTGTAGTTTGGTATCTGGCCTTGCTTCTTTCTTGCTAATTCTGAACCACCGCATTATGCCAGCTCCACGAAGTCTCCACTGGCTATCAGGCATTGTATCATCTATAAAGTTCTAGGTGCTGTTTATATAGCTGTATATATCTTAGGTCCTGCAAGCAGCAGAATTTGCTGACCATCTAACAGACACCTCAGTTCTGGCACTCCAACTCCCAGGGGCTGTTAGTGGTTCCATTGGTATGGCCTGAATCCTGCAGGATAGTGGCACTTGCTCATTAAGGATGGCTTAGAGAGTCTCCAATATTTTATGAAATCCTATTTATTTGAATTAGCCTACAATTTTCATTGCTCTGCCTGTATTTATTGCTGACATTCATTGTTTCCCTTTTAATATTTTATTTATTATCTCTTTTTACAGTCTTCTATTAATTTTAGTTTTCAGGTTATGTCATTAACTGTTTCATTTGCTATTTCACCACTGTTGCTTTTTTAAGTGTACAGTAATATTGTGGAGTGTTTGGGTTTAATTGTTTTAATAAACCTGAACTAGCATGCTCAAGATTCACCTGTAATGCTTGTTAAGCAGTCTGATTACTAACATCTTGCACCATATCAATCATTATATGCCCTTGCTGATCACTTGTTTATCAGCTTGCAAAAAGTATCCCAAAGTTGCTGTCTCATACTAAAACACAAACGTTGTATTACATTCAAAGCTGAAATTGCTTCTTATGCAATCACACATTAGTATAGACAAAATAATGCAGCTTCCTGTGTCATCATGTAACAGTACACAAAAGCCTGACTTAAAGCAATTTTGTTATGGATCTGACAAATATGATCAGAAAGTCTAAATTGCTGGAAGAATGATATGACATTCTTATGGAACTTTACATTAAACCTGGATAAAGGATGTATAAAGCTCTGAATCTAACTCAAGTGATCCAAATTTGATTAGAAGCTTGGGCACCTGCAGGGGTGGGGGGACGACATGAAGGATGAGGCTTAGCTTGATGACCTCTCCTTGTGGGAAGAATGTGTCTGGACACATTCACTATTTCGTGGTCCCAGGCGGAGACCAGGAATCCCTTGGCAGGACAGACACAAGGCACAGGATTTACTGAATATGCCACATGCAGAGGTGTGGATGTACACTACAAAACCCATTTAATGCCAGCGGTTATGCGTGGGAATGGTAGGATATAACAAGATATTCTAATCACCAGCACAGGGATTATAGTACTGCTTGTTCATTGGACTGTTATTTGGGGGCACAAACACATTCATGTGGCAGAAAGAAGGGGGTGGTCAGCAGGATTACCAGAGAAAAAAATGTATTAAATCTGTGTAGTTATCATATATAAATATGCACTTCTTACATTGTAGTATGCAAGACAGTTGTTGTAGCAGCATTAGTTTGAGTTATATCTTCTAAATCTTATTTTAAAGCGTTATAGTAATCTTAAAGTTCTATTTCATAAGTTATATAATTTTGTTATATTCTTGAGTTTTAGCTTAAGAAAAAAAATCCTTTGCTTTTCTCCTAATCACTGTCGCCTAATTGTAGTTTTGGTTGCTCCTTGATAAGCTCAGCATAAAAGTACAGATATTCTAGTTTTTCTTTATTACTTTATGGTGTGTCCTATTTAACGGTCATGTTATTCCCATATGACTGGTTCTTGCACTTGGCTAAAATATCTGAGAGGTGAGGTTTATTTATTATTTATTGATTGATTTGCCTTTGTTAACCAAGTAGGTGAGGTTGTGCTAAGACACCTTTCCGTCACAACCAGGGACCAAATTCAAATACAAGTTACATTAATGCCAGGGTATAATACATTATACATTACATATATCACTTAAATAGTGGCCAAAATGCAAAAGACAAGTTACACTGATATATGACATAGCACATTTTCAAAATTTCTGTTAAAGGGTACATAACAGAATGTTATCAGTAATTATATCATATAAAGGTGTAGATCAGGTGCAGTAAATCCCATTTGGTGGTAATTTAGTTTAGGCACAAAAAAAACAGATTACTAAACAGTGCAGAATCCTAAAAGTAAAATCTGTAATAGCTAATATCTGTCAAAGCATCTCTTAACAATAAAGGGTAATAGCTAATATATCATTGTTACAGACTGCAAGGGTATCACTTATATAATAAGCAGAACAGCAATTGAGGGGGGAGGTTGGCATAATGGTTAAAGTGTTTGCTTTACAGATGCAAGGTGCAGGGTTTGATTCTCACATGGGGTAATTGGCTAGGCTTAAAATGACCCACGAGGGCAGTTAGCTTAGTACTAGCCTATGAAGAATGGTATAAAAGTATTTCGTTGGATTAGTTTGCTTATATCATATACATCAAAGTATACATTTGTAATTATATATGAATAGGGTTGCTGGGGTTGAAAACTCCCTTTGAGTTGCTACCACTGGGAATTTGGCTAACATTATTTAGTGTCAATCTTGAAATTACTTGATGTTTTCTGCTCAATCCCCAAGTTTTCTCCTGAGATGTTCAGTGGGGTATTGGGTTAGCTTTTCATAAATCTAGAAAAAGTGCAGCATGACTTTCTGCAATTTGGTGGTGAGAAGTAAGTTCCTTCTTTGTAGCTCAGTCCAGAATTTAAAAAAAAAGTTTAACTCATTTGTTTTCATTTTACTTTCATTTACAGATTTTGTTTCTTAGGGGAGAATTGTTTTTTTCTGCTCACTTGCTCCTTATTACTGCCTAACCCTTTCAATCACATGTTCTTTGCTCTTCATTAAGTCCTGGGAGGATCCAGAGACCAGTGACAACTTCTCTACAGTCTGCAAAGCCATCTGAGGTTCCTGTTGTTAGAGTCTGGCTTCTGCTGTCTTGTGAGCATGTTAAGCACTGCCTAATTCTGAATGGGAGAAATTCCACATACTTGTTTGTATAATATATGCATCTTCCGACAGGCATGTCATCTAGCTTTATAAATTAATCCAATTCTTTGATCATGTTATCTGACAGATTTTTTTATAAAAAAAGCATGTTATTATCTCCATGAAATATACATGTGTTGAGTTACTGCAAAACATGTGTAACTATATTTTATAGACTGATATCCTGAATCAAAACTTGTCTTTATTTATCCACATGGGAAACTCCTTGGGTTTGACTCCATGCAAATTCATATCAAACCCAACTTATGTCCTCAGATGTCCACAGTCAAAGTCAGACTGTGTCTGCACTTCCCATCTCTACTATTACCTTGTCTTTAGTCACCCTTGCCAATGTTTAAAACTATCATATTAATTATTTAATGGAAAAAAAGATAACTGTCCATGATCCATCCACATGATCTAGCCATTCCCCATCCTGCTCTATGCATAACTGTTGTCCCTAGTAGTACAATGGTTTGGACCCCACACATAAAGCATCTGGCAATTCTTCCAAAATTTAAAATAAAAAAAAACACTGGTGGATACTGATGGCTGCACCAGCAGACACTCCCCCAACTTCCTAACTCTGGCACAAGCTGCCAGAACTCAGCAACTCCAGCTAATGACCCTTGCATGTCTGGTGATATACATACAGAAAGCGACTGAATTTATAGAGGTCACTAAACCTGATGATGTAGGCAACAGGTTTGGTGAACTTGAAGTTCCTACCTGAGCTCATCCAGTTTCTTCTTCTTGTATTCATCTAAACGTGCCCGTCTCTGCTTTGCCTCTTCATCAAGCCGCTTTCCCTCTTCAAAGAATGCCATTCGATCTTGAATGTGCTTCTGCTCACGCTCTCGCACCTGGTTCCTCAGTTCATATGCATGCTGCTGGCGAAGATTCATTCTTTCCTCCAACTCCTTTTTCTCTTTTTCAATCTCTGCAATCTGAGCTCTAAAGGAAAGAGAAAGATATGAATGGCAGATGCAGTATTAACAAGGTGTAACTACAGATATAAAACAAACTGCAGTTATAAGCTTCATGAGAACACGCGAAACAAAATATTTATATATTTCTGTTTCATTAACCCATAATTTGGTCTTTACCCAGGAATTACTCCATTAACCAGGAATTATTCAGCATCTGTGGTCCTCCTCCTGAAGGGACCACTGCTAAGGGACAGATTTTGGCATACTTCATTCTGCAAGGGGCAGTGACATTTGCAGATTCTATATACAAGGCTGATCCACATCCACCCTCCAAAGTAAAATAACCAACTTGAATGCTGATGCACCTTGGAAATCTATGGATCTAGTCGATTAGGCCAACAGACAACTTCCTTAGCACAAGTCAATCAAGATAAAGATGCCAACAGGACAAGCCTGATAACAAATCAACAAGTTGAGACAACACACGCTAACTTGTAAGCTTTACATCGACAGGAAGGGAATCAATCAAAATATTAAACTACTTTAGCTTGATAAAGAAGACAATAAGGTTGTTTAGTCTGTTCTGTCAGCTGCATTAAAATTCAAAGTCCTTCCATCCCTAACTTTCTTCTTAGACTTTTTCAAATGTACAGTGCCCTCTTGAGTGCCTCTGGAGACTACCTCTCCATCACCTCTTCTGGTAGTACATTACATGCATCTCTAACCCTGTCAGTTAAAAAGAACTTTATGAAATGCAGGGAGTAGTTATTCTATGCAGTCTGCTGCATGAGACCCCTCCATCATCACCTGTATTTCCTATAGAAATACCATTCATATCTCTCTGATATTATCTTGTGCACCAATATTATGCCCCCCTCCCCGTTTTGATTAGTTACAAGTGAGAAGACCTCTAGCTCTTCTGGCTTATGGTCATAATCACTATCCTCCTCTCCATCCCATAGGTTTTCTGATAGATTTTTTCTGAATTCTGTACAGTAACATGATGTGCTTTTCCTTATATGGCCTCTAGAACTGCACATAGTACTCATGATGTAGTCTGACCATGGCCATAAAGAGGAGATGCATTACCTAATTGCTTTGAGGAATCTATCCCCTGAAGATACATCCTTACATTCTGTTTGATGGTGCCCCTGCCCTCTCACTCATGTCTCCGTGGTTAACTCAAGGTGTTATCAACAGTACTGGATCAGTTTCTTGCTCTGTCATCAGCTCCACTCTTCCCAACTGATACCTCACATCAGGATTGTTGTGGCTCAAGAACTTTGTATTTGTTTGTACTGAACCTACTCAACAGCCACCATTCTGTCGAGCTTTTCAGCTTATCCAAAGCCTCTGCTAGATTCTTCCTCAAGTGCTGTGCCTGTTTTTGTGTCATTAGCAATGAGGTTAAGCTTGCTCATGCTTCTTTACGATATGTCTGATAATGAATGCACCAAAGGGCACTGGACTGAGGACAGACCCCCTGCAGTACTCCACAAGTCACTTCAGTAATTCTTGACATTTTCCCTTCTCATCGCATTCCTTTCTGTCCTACCATTCAATCCACTGTTATACACTTACCATTCAGTCCCATTGTTATACGCTTACCATTCAGTCCCATTGTTATAACTTCCTTAGTGCTGGTCATACTCCCAACCCCTCCAGTTTCATACCAACCTTCTGTGTGGGACACAATCAAAGGTCTTGCTGAAGTCCAGGTAGACTACATCTATTGGTGCTCACCTGTCATGTTCATAGTTTGGTACTAGGCTATCAGCCCTAGGGCCTATACAAGCCTAGCCATAACAATTCCCTGGCTATTTCTTCTCACAGCATTTACTTCCCTGGACCCCTGTCTAGCAGGGTGACTGACGTGATTCCCCGGGGTGAATTTCCTATCTCCCATCCAATCGTCAAGGTTCCTTTTGATGAGGGCCAAGGAGGCACTCTGCTTGACATGTATGGGCAGTCTATTCCAGAGTCTGGGGAGTCTCTAGGTCAGGAACCTATCCCTCCAGCATGTTTTGTTCATTGTGATGACAAGGTTTAGGTCCCTGGAGTGTGTGGCTTGGAGGGATTGGGATTTCTTTAAGTGTAGCATGTCCAACAGCTCTGGGTTTGACATGGCCTTGTATGTTAAGCAGAGATCACCTCTGAGTAGATGATATGTAACCCAGTCATAAAACTGGATCAGGAGCAACTGTTCCATCTGTCTGTAATCCCATGTTGGTTGTTTTCTTGGAGACTGATGTCATCTAGACATGCTGCCAGCATTCCCCTTAAGATTTTCTGCCTGACTTTTCCTGTCACTGTTGTAAAGCAAACAGGCAGAATGGCTTGTAATTCCACAGGTTTTTTTGTTCTATTTTTTAGTTCACTTCTCATCGTACAGAGGTACCACAATCACTGTCTTCCCGTAATGTGGCTGTTCTGTACTGGCCAGTGATCTGCAGAAGGTCTCCATCAGGGGATCTGCCAGCACACTGGCTCTAATAGGCAGCCCACTGGATCCTTGTACCTTATCCTCACTAAGAACAGCCAGTTCACTCTGAACCTCCACAAACTTTACTGTTGTGCCTTTCCATTGCTCTCCCTATTCTGTTCTCTCTCTCCCCCAGAATAGCACCCCCTTGCTTTCCTTTGTAAAGACTTAAAAAAAAAAGTTATGTACTTGCCATAACATTCTGTGTTGTCCATTTTCATTCTTCCTCAACTATTGGGTTTGGATTTGACCATCAGATCTGACTAGCCCATTACTAAAGCTCATGGCCATTAAAAATTCTCAAGCTCCTCCCTTACCCATAATGCACCAACCCCTAACATACTCCAGATCTTGTTTGCTGTTCTACAAAATGTACAAAGAAGCACTATAAACTCTTGACAGAATAAGCTGTATCTGGAGCTCAAATTGAAGGATTGTGCTGTCCTTGCAAATTTTCATTCTTCCATAAATTCATAGAATAAAGGATGGGGGTTGGTGGGTTGGGAGTTGAGGAAAAATGAAAACGGACAACACAGATGGAGCTTAATGGTAAGTATATAATTTCTTTAACTGATGTTGTCAATGTTCATTCTTCCTCAACTATTTGGGCAGAGTCCCCAGCTACCTAAAATCCTGGGAGGACTTAAGAAAGGATATTTCTGACAACAGTTGAGCCAAAAACTGCTCTTCCCCTCGAGACCAGATCCAGTTTGTAATGAGTGATAAAGGTATGTGGATTGGTCCATGGAATCCCTAGATAGAAACACTGAAGAGGTTCTCAAGGACCTAGTTGAATGGGCTCTTAAGGGTTTTGGTAAGGGTAGACCCAGCTTGTTGTAGACAAATGATATGCAGTCTGTCAGCCATGTGCCTAGAGTCACCTTTGCAACTGGTTTGCCCAATTTAGAATCTGCAAAGGATACAAATAATTGATCTGTTTTACTAATTTCTTTTACTCTATGTGAGTAAAAATTTAATTGTCTGTGAACATCTAATAGATGCAACATATATTCACCTTTGTAAATCTAGGTAAGAAAACTGGCAAATTAATGGACTGGTTGATTTTGGATTCTGACACCACCCTAGAAAGCAAAGAAGCATTGGTACGTAATGTTACTCTATCCTTATGAAAAATCAAGTAGGGAGGTTTGAAGTTCTGAAATTCTTCAAGCAGAGGTAATGGCCAGTAGAAATATAGTTTTCCAGATCAGGAATTTAAAATCACATTTAGCTGCTGGTTCAAAGGGGAATGAATTAAGGCCTGTAGTACCAAATTTAAATCCCATGGTGGAGTAGGATCTTTATATGGAGGTCTCAGCAAGAGGGTGCCTCTTAAAAAGGCTGTACAAAGCTTTGATAAAGCCAAAGAAGAATTCTCGAATCCAGTATGAAACTTAGAGATGTGTCCTGATTGAAACCTGTCTGGTGAAGGGTGACTGGTCTAGGGCTTGGAGTAAGCATCCTCATTGATTCTGGAGTTTTTTTAATTTTGTAAAGCACTTAGCTTCTGGTATTTAAGCCCCATGTTTCAGTGGGTTTCTGCTTGTTTGTGCATCGTGCAGCACCACTCACCGCTGCTCAGTTGTGCGCTATAGCCAGAAAGATCATTTTGACAATGTTTCCCTTAGATACAGCTGTTTTACATTAGTGTAGTCATAAATCTCCAGTCTAAGAAGTATTGCCAGTGAGCTGTGACCTATTAAATCACCAGCCATAAACCTCATCAGAAATACCCATCTACAAAGCACCTCCTAGATTAGTCCTGAAAGCACCCCCTTTCTGATAACAGTTCATCAAACCTAGTGTTATGGACAGTTGGATGACCCTTGTTTCTCCTGCCAGGCTTGTTGACTTGTGTCTCCTGAGGCAGGGTAGCAACTGCCTTATGTACACTGACAACCCTCTACTAACAATTCAGTCTAGTACAGAGTATGAGAGATGTATCTACACCAAGAATCTTGAATTCCTTCTCTCTCGCCTTGAAACAGTAATACTGAAGAGGTTGTCAACTCACCTATCACTACTCATACACACAGTAAGCATCCAACACATAAATCAACATATGGAGAGGTTTTCCAAAAAAACTTATGGAAACATCAGAGACCTCCACAACAAAAGACTGCTACAACTAACACAGTTCCCACAGCACCCAAGACATACAGCAACACCAGTGTCACACCTACCAAGTCCTTAAAGTATAACACTCAAAAACCACATTTTCTTGTCAGTGGAGACTACACAGTGAGACACAGAGATGGCCCACTCACCAGGTTAGATAAGGAGAAAGTCACTGTCAGCTGCCTGTCCAGTGCCAGGATTCATCAGATCACATATGCACAAGTACCATTATGACTCTGTTATAGCCCATGTTGGATTGAACGACCTGAGACATAGCTCACTGGACTATATGAAGAGAGACATGATTAAGCTCTCAGAATATGTCTCTCAGACAGGTATGTCCGTTGCCTTGAGCAGCATATTACCCTCACCTCGAATGATGCCACAGTATGAATAGAAAATTATCGGTTTCAATAATTGGCTTAGTCTTTGGTGCTATTCATAGGGGATCCAGTTTCTGTCAGCCTGGGATGATATGGTCGACAAACCTGCTTTGCCAGAGACAGTTTGCACCTGGCACCACTAGGCTTTCTGCTGCTGGCAAAGGCTTTTGTCTCCCCTATAGTGCTTATTTTAGGCAAGGTCTAAAAAATAAAATTGCCAACCATAACAAAATTAGAAGTTATGTACCTACCATAACGTTCCATGTTAGTTGTCTTCTCTCGCCTTCTTTCTTGCTGGATGGGTTCGGAGCCAATCCTCAGCTCCGACTCGGCACTTGCTTAGCTTGAGAACTCCTTTTACCAGCTCGAGGCAACCCTATATCCCATGATGCAAGGTGGGACTACCTCAGATCTCATTTGGTAGCTAATCTACCCTGCTAAGGACTAACCTAATATATTTTAGGAAACCCAAGTTCATAATAAAGGAGTCCTCTAATGAAGGCTCAGGAGGAAACAACCTGATAGGAACTCTTCAAGATCTGTCCAGGCCAGGGGGAAGGAGGGAGGGACGCAAGAAAGAAGGGGAGAGAAGACAACTAACATGGAACGTTATGGTAGGTACATAACTTCTAAATGTTAAGTTGTCAATCTCGCCTTCATTCTTGCTGGATGGGACCGCATCCCTAGCACCTGTATCCCGGGTGGCTCAATGGAACAGACTCTTGAGAACTGTGGAACCAAAATTGGCCCTGTCTCTGGAGGCCAAATCTAACTTGTAATGAGAGACAAAGGTATGAGGAGTGGCCCAAGTAGCTGCTGCACAAATGGTATCAATGGGTAGTCTATCCTGAAAGGCTGCAGAAGTGGATAGACTCCTGGTTGAGTGTGCTTTCGGTTTAGAAGGTAGTTGCTTGCCTCTGAGTGAATACACATAAGAAATGGTGGAAGACAACCATCTGGATAAGGTCACTTTAGACACTGGGAGACCTTTCCTGTTTTCTGCATAGGAGACAAATAATTGGTCCGATTTCCTGAATTGTTTCGTTCTATGCAAATAGTACCTGAGCTGACGATGGACATCCAAAAAATGAAGCTTTTGTTCAGCTCTGTCAGAATAGTTTGGGAAAAAGACTGGTAGATCGATGGATTGATTAATATTGGTTTGAGAAACAACTTTGGGGAGAAAGGACGGGTTCATTCTTAAGGATACCCTGTCCTTGTGAAAAACCAAGTAAGGGGAACGGATGCAGAGAGCTTGAATCTCAGAAACCCTTCTTGCTGAAGTGACAGCCAGTAAAAATATAGTTTTCCAGGTCAATAATTTCAATGAACATGAAGCAGACGGTTCAAGGGTGGTAACATTAAGGATGCCAACATTAAATTTAGATCCCATTGTGGAGGAGGATGTTTTATTGGCGGCTTTAGGAGAAACACTCCTCTCAGAAAGGCCTTGCATAGTCTATGAGACATAATGTTATGATCTTGCAAGCCAACATGATACTTGGAAATAGCAGCCAGTTGAACTTTTACTGTAGACGAAGAAGATCCTGACTGAAAAACTTCAGCCAGGAAATCTAAAACAGAATGCACAGGAGCAGTAAAGGGATCAATATTTCTGGAATTTGCCCAAATGGAAAAACGTCGCCACTTGCTAGCATAAACGGTTCTGGTGGAAGACTTTAAAGAAGCCACTAAGATATCTCTGACCTGATCAGAGATCATAGGAAGCCTGGCTAGGGAAGGAAGTGGAGCAACCAAGCAGTGAGGTTGAGAGAATGAATGGCCCGGTGCTGTTGACCCGACTGGTGGATCAAGAGATCCGGAACTGGGTCCAGATGCCAGGGCTGCACCAGGAGGTGACGATGCAGAGACGGAAACCAAATTTGTCAAGGCCAGTGAGGGGCAATGAGAATCAACTTGGCCCTCAAAACGGTGGCTTTCTGAATGACTTGTGGAATCAAGGGAAAAGGAGGAAAAGTGTACAGAAGTCCCCGGGGCCAATCCTGGGTTAGAGAGTCTCTCAGGGGTTGGCCTGGTAGGGGAAAGAGGGTGAAAAAATCGGGGCACTTGTTGTTTTGGGGTGTAGCAAAAAGATCGCAACAAGGTGTGCCCCAATTCAGAAAAATCTGGTCCACTACAGATTGATTGAGAGACCACTCGTGAGGCATGAGAATGGATCTGCTCAGCCTGTCCGCCAAGAGGTTGGACCTGCCGGGGATGTGCGTTGCTATCAGAAACCGATGAGAGGAGATTGCCCATTGCCAAAGTCTGAGAGCTTCTCGACACAACGGATAGGACCTGGTCCCACCCTGCTTGTTGATGTACCAGACCACGGACATTTTGTCCGTTTGTACTGCAATAGTCCCGGGGAAGAAAGTCGTTGAGGGCTTGCAACGTTAAAAGCACCGCTCTCATCTCCAGGGCATTTATGTGCAGCTGGTATTCTATGGGTTGCCACGTCCCGTGGACCATCCTGCCCTGATAATGCCCCCCCCCCCCACCCGATCAGAGAGGCATCCGTAGTAACTGTGGCAACCGGAGGAGGGGGAACAAAAGGTCGGCCCTGATGAAGAAGAGGGAAGATATCCACCAGTTCAGATGAGTCCTGCGATTGTGTGACTAAGATTTCATGCCTCATCGGAAGACTGTGGAGCGACCACTGAGTGACTAACATCCACTGCACAAGACGCATGTGGAAGCGAGCCAGTGGTAGAAGAACAATGGCCGCAGCCATAAGACCTAGAACCTTTAGTATCAGTCTGGCTTTGACTTTGCTGCTCTGCAATAAAATCCGAACGTATTTTTGGATGTCCAGAATTCTTTGATCTGTTAGTCTGGCTAACATTTTGACAGTGTTTAATTCTGCCTATAAAGGTGATGGATTGGCAAGGCCGCAGAGAAGATTTTTCGAAATTCACTGAAATTCCCAAACTCCTGCATAGCTGCAGAGTGTAGTCTCTGGTCTGAAGAAGCTGACACCTGGTGGTGGCGGAGAGGAGCCAGTCGTCTAAATAAGGAAACACCTGGAATCCTTGACGTCTCAGATGAGCTGTGACCACTGCCATGCATTTGGTAAACACTCTGGGGGCTGAAGTGAGGCCAAAGGGCAGGGCTCTGAATTGGTAATGACTGGTCCCTAGCAAAGCGGAGAAACCTTCTGGAGCGCCTGTGAATCTTTATGTGATAGTACGCGTCCTGATGGTCTATAGAGCACATCCAGTTGTCCTTGCCCAGAAAGGGCAGAATGGACTGAAGCGTGACCATCCGGAATCTTGCCTTCTTGACAAATCTGTTTAGACTGCTCAGGTCTAATATTGGTCTCCAATCTCCTGTCCTTTTGGGGACCAAAAAGAATCTCGAGTAGACGCCGGATCCTACTTGGTCTGCCGGAACAGTCTGGACGGCTCTTTTTTCTAGGAGCTTTAAAACCTCCTGTTCTGCCAAATCCCTTTGACCGGGTGAGATGTTTGGAAGGGATTGTTGAGCTACGGGATACCTTTCAAAGGGGATTTTGTAACCCTCGGATATGATCGACTGTACCCACATATCTTGTGAAAGGGAATGCCAGGCTACTGGGTACAGCGAAATCCTTCCCCCGACTGCCTCCAAGGGTGGACAGTCGGGCAACACCTCAGGGGTGCTGAAAGGGCTTCTCAGGAAGAGACTCCCTGTTGCCCTGGTTCTGAGGACCCCCCTGCCTCTAGGGCGGCGTCTATTATTGTTACCCCCTCTGCCTCTGGGGGTAAACTGACCACGTGTGTCCGGTGTAGCTCCTTGGGCTTTGCGGAACCACATCTTCCCTCCCTTCTGACCCTTGGGATAGGGTCTAGAAGGGGTGGAAAAATGGACTCCAACGGCAGAAAGAGTTTTACCATCCTGCTCACACCTGTTCAAGGTTTCCTTCACCTGAGGTCCGAACAAAGCCGAACCGTCAAAGGGGGTATTGGTGAAGGATGCCTTAAAGGGGTCATAAAATTACAAAGCCGCATCCAGGCTTGACGTCTAAGAGCCACTCCTGTGCCTGCGGCCCTGCTCGCTCCATCGGCTGCATAGGATATGAGCCGCATGGAGGAGTTGGTTAACGAATTCAGGATTGCTAGCTGTGAGGCAATCTTTTCTTGAGCCCCAGCAGCAGAAGGATCCTGGACTACTTCACCTAGTTCCTTGAGAATATCTCTTTGAAGCCTGGTGAAGTGACAAAGGTAGTTCAGCGAACGCATAGCAAAGGTCGCTGAAGAAAACATCCGCTTTCCATACCTGTCCATGGTCCTAGAATCTTTGTTAGGAGGATGGACAGGTACTGAAGGATCCGCAAGTTCCTTCTTAGTGGCCGCCACCACCATAGCATCCACAGAGGCGCCCTTGGAAAGAAACTGTTTGTCCGTAGGGGCCGTAATAAATTTGGATGGTCTCCTGGGGACAGGTTCCACAGAATCTGGAGCTGCCCACGCCTTCCGAGCCACTACCTGCATAAGTGGGTCGAAAGGCGGAGACACCCAGGAGGTGGAGGGTCGGGATCCAAAAGCCTCCAGGTATACCGACTCATCCTCGGAGGGGTCAATGGAGGGCCAATTCCCCCTCTGTTTGAGGAGCTCAAGGATGTCTGAAAAGGAGACATCCTCAGAGGGGGATCGTGGGGAACCCTCCGACTCATCTAAGTCGGTATCAGATGTAGTAGACTCAGGGGAGTCTGTGTGTTTCCTCTTACACGTCCTCTTCCGAGGGGGTTCCCCTGCAGGATCAGGAGAAACCTCGGAAGAGGAAGATATTCCCAATGGGGAAACCTGGGGCGATGGATCCCTGGGCCTGAGAGCAAGAGGCTGGCAAGAGGTGTCTACAGGCACCGAAGAGGGAGGAGCTAGAGGGATGGACCATTGACCTGACTCAGGTGCCAGGACACTCCTCATCACCTCAAAGGCTCCCCTCTCCGGGAGACCGGAATATTCCCGTTCCGAGGAAATAGGAATTCCCGGCTCCACTGAGAAGGAAGGCTCCGAGGCTGATGTCGGTGCCGATCTTACCAAAGCCGAAGCCCCGAGAGGGAGAGCGGGGTCGGACAAGGGTCTGATGCCACTAGCCCCCTCGGAGCCGACAAGGGAAACTCGATGACCGGATCCCTCCAAGGAAGGTCTCAAGGAGGAGATCAGAGCCGAAGACGACGGAGCCGAAAAAGGATGTATCGGTTCCGGCGCCGACACAGTCGCTGTCCCGAGAAGCTCCGGTTCCGAACTCTGGTGGGGAGTCAGAGGAGGAGGTTCAAGGGGTGAAACAATAGCCGAAGTCTGCTGAGACGGGCTATGGAGCATTTGGGCCAGTGCCTGCGACTTTAACAGCCTGCTTACCACCCTCTCTAAATAGTGGTCAGACAGCCTGGAAGATCTCGAAGATCGGCTCCGATGACTCCGCTCTGACAAAAGAGGAGACCCCGGAGCCGAGTGGATAGATTCCAAAGACGGGGACCGAGATCTCTTCTTGGATGAAGTCATCGGAGCCGACGTCCTATGGGTTCCAGATGGAGCCGAAGGCTTCTCGGCTCCGATACTGGATACTGTGTCGGCTCCAGCCGGAGCCGACAAGGCAACAGCAGATTGGGTGTCGGAACCGATCGGAACCGACCCTAGCTGAGAAGAAGAAAGATCGGCTCCGGCCGGAGCCGATCTCGACTCCGAAGGAGTCAGAGCCACCGGGGAAGGCTTGGAAGCTGTAGCCTGACCCTTAGATGGCTTGGAAGGCTTACTGGACCCAGGTTTAGTGGGTGAACCTTCCGGCTTTAGCAAGCCACGGAGGATTAACTTATTCCTCCTTTCCTGCAGGACTCACTGGCTAAAAGAGTGACACAAAGCACAGGAGTCCTGCAGGTGTAAAGGCCTCAGGCAGTAAACACAAGAAGTGTGACCGTCTGTCAGAGACATTTTCTGACAGCACGAGTCACACTTCTTGAAGCCCGAGACCTTTACCTCCTTAGACATAGTCTAAGAAAAAGAGTAACAAAATACTCACACACACACACACACCCCAAAACAGTCACACAAATTAATCCCACAAACACAGACACACAGATAGGGATTAATAAGGAAGGCCTAGGCCTAACTGAAATTTTTAAACTTTTTTATAAAGTAAAAATTTTTTAACTATAAGGGGAATAGGGTGATTGTATGGACACTACACACTAAAAATAGGAAAAGGGGAAGATAAACCCTGACTTAAGCTGTTTGAAAAACTCAAACTTACCTCAGCTGGCAAAAAAGGAGACCTCTTCGCAAAGCGGCAAACGAGATCTAAGGTAGTCCCGCCTTGCATCATGGGATATAGGGTTGCCTCGAGCTGGTAAAAGGAGTTCTCAAGCTAAGCAAGTGCCGAGTCAGAGCCGAGGATCGGCTCCGAACCCATCCAGCAAGAATGAAGGCAAGATTGACAACTTAACATTATAGGTTATGCTGCTAAACACTAGGAGCATAAACCAAAAACTGCACACCCTGGAAGCACTTCTATCATTGTAGGATGTAGATGTCTGTGCAGCCACAGAAACCTGGTTCAATGCCTCAGAGAGTATCCCCTGCCTTGCAAGGCTACAATGCCTTCCACATCTTCAGACTGTAGAATAAAAGTGTGAGAACCAAAGGAGGTGGTGTTTCTATCTATATTAGAGATAAATTCTCCTCCTGCCTAGTTAGACTGGACAACTCCATGGAGTTACTCCAAGTTCAGATTACTGTGGGTAAGACCCCCATTCAAGTCATAGCTAGTTATAGATCCCCCTCCATGGATCATGATGCGCACAAGGCCTAATTGACCAAACTGGAGTCAATCAAAATATTGCCAAACTCTCTGGTTATGGAGGATTTCAATTATTCCACTATCAACTGGGAAACCTACTCTTGCCCAAACACACTAGCCCAAAAGTTCCTTGGCTTTGTTAACTCAAATGCCCTGGAATAAATTGTTCAAACCCCAGCAAGATGAACAAACATATTAGATCTGGTCCTCACTAGCATGGCAAACAGATGCAATCATTTGTAAAAGTGTACAGACTCGGCTGTTCCAGAGAGAATCAAATCCACGGCACCAAGTAAAAAGAAGCCACCCTCGTGGACATCCAGCATCAACAAACTTTACAACAAATGCAAAAGGTTGCTGTCTAAGAAAACTAAGGTGAGGCCCCAACAATGAAAAAGCACCCTCACCAGCCTTGACAGGCAAATAAGACAGCATGTCAAAACCTCTAAGGGTAACTTTGAGGAAAAACCTAGCAATCGCAGCCAATGATAACTATAAGGCCTTTTACAGCTGTGTATGTGGCCTAAAAGGTAGGACCCAAGCATTTGCCAAAATAGTGACTAATAGTATCACACACACTGATCCCACGGAGATAGAAAGCCTGATAGCGGACAGATTTGGTGAAAATTTCAGTCCCTTATCCCCTCCAAACTTATCACAAACCTTGCCCTCAGCTCCCCCTCCCCACCCTACATATCCAAAGAACAGGTCATTAAAGCCTTGTCTAAGGCAAAGAAACACTGCCTCTATGGGACCAAATGGTGTCCCAGGCTGTCTTCTAAACAAACTAAAATATGAACTAGTATCACCATTAAGCACCCTATTCAGTCATGACCTTACTACAAGTTTTGTTCCTGCGGAATGGAGAACAGCAGCAGTTATTCCCCTCCAGAAAAGTAGTTTATCAACAGACCCAAGGAATTATAGACCCATAGGTCTGACTAGCCTCATCTGTAAAGCCAGGGAATGTATCACCATGGAACTCATAAATAAGGACAACATCCAAACCCTGGATCCAACCCAATTTGGCTTTGTCAAGGGCACATCCTGCCTGTTAAACCTGGTGGATTTCTTCAAAAATGTGACCAGGGCCATTGACAAGAGCAAATCTATGCACACAGCATACCTCTACTTGTCAAAGGCCTTTGACACAATCCCACACTCAGGCATTACTAATAAACTTAGCAAACTGAATGAAAACTCCTTTGTTGAAAGATAGGTTGCCAACTGGCTCACAAACTGGTCACAAACTATCAAAGTGGGTGACTCCACATCAACCAGCAGACCTGTCACCAGTAGGGTGTGACAGGGGTCAGTGCTGGGCCCCTACTGTTTGGTATATACTTCTCAGAAATTCAGGCCAAAACTAAGGGGCTGTGGCTGACCAAGTTTGCAGACGACTGTAACCTGGGTGCAGACCAACGACTGGTGTCTAAGTCATGGTCTCAGACTAAATGCAAAGAAATGCATCATCATTCCCTTTGGTAAAAACAATGTCCCTTCACACTTACAAAGTGGTAAGCGATTAAGATCACAAGTAGACTGCGACCTTAACTTTTACTACAATGTGTCTATTGTAATAAGGAAGACTTTCTACGTAGTACACTTGATTAGTAAAGGCAGCACCTGTAGAGCAAAGGAGGTTATAACCCCTCTATGCTCATCATTAATCAGGCCCATAATTGAGTCTAATGCCCCTTTCGGCATGTACCATTCAAAGCACCTGCAGCAATTGGAGAGATCTCAGAGGTTTCTAAGATGTGGGACTCTAGCATGTGCCTTACACAGACAAAGTCCTGGTCACTATACTCAGTATTGTATAAACTTCTTAGGGGAGACTTATGCCTGGCTTACAGCGCAATCTCCATCTCAAACCTAATGAATTTGCTGCACATCCGTAAATCAAATGGGACTAGATCTACTCATTCCAAGGACCTAAATATGGCCTACAACATGAATAAGATGTGCTGGAAAGACGTATTTGTCTCAGAGCGACTGCCGCTTCTTTGGAATAGGCTGCCAATTCATGAGAAGCAGAGTACCTCTATGACACTGTTCCAAAGGAAACTGGACAAGTGGCTGGAGCACCATAAATTTCAACACAGATAGCACCCACAATCCTCCTGGACATGAGCAGTCATACAATCCTGGGTATTAACTAGAGTATCTATGGCATTGCATTGGGATGAAATGGCAAGGCTTGAAATGACCCCCAGGTTGATAGCGTAGTAACCTCCTATGAGCATATGATCCTACAGAGACGGCTGCTAGCTGGGCTATAACTATTGAGGAGCTAGCTCCTTCATTAAAAATCGTTGCCAAAACTTCAAGTACACTTTCTATAGGGGCTGAGAAGGGTCAATGTGTTTCTGTTGTGCCCCAAAAATGAACTGTTTCCATTTCCTTCTGTAAAGTTTTCTTGTAGACGCATTATGGGAAGATAAGAGTATATGATGAACAGGGGAAGAGAGCATCCATTGCCTGGCTATCAACGGAAGTGGACAAACCATGATGTCAGCTTGAGGTTTGAAATTTTCAGATGAATCATGCCTGTTGGGTGAGACAGGAAGTCTGGAATCGGATGCAGAGTCCAAGGTGAGTAAAGTAGGTGAGGCAAAAAGTAGAGAAACCAAATCTGCTGAGGCCAATAAGGAGCAATGAGGATTACCTTGCCCTTCAACCATGCAGCTTTCTGTAGGAATTTGGGAATCAGGGGACTTGGAGGGTAGGCATAGAGAAGACCGGGGAGCCAATCGTGGAGTACAGCATCCCTTGTTGACTCCCCCGGTGGAGTGATCAGGGCAAAGAAGCTACAGCACTTGTTGTTTAGGGGAGGGGCAAAAAGACTGCAGCAAGGCCAGCCCCATTGTTGGAAAATCATATCTGTCACTTTGCTGTTGACAGACCACTCATGAGGTAGTAAAATTGACATACTCAGTTTGTCTGCTATTACAATAGACTTCTCCAGAATGTGCATTGCTAACAGAAAGCGGCTGGAAGAAATCTCCCATTGCCACACTCTGACATCTTCTTGACACAAGGGGTAAGAGTTGGGTCCCCCTTGTTTGTTGATGCACAAAACTACTGACATGTTGTCCATTTGAATCACAATTGTCCTGAAAGGGAGAGAGCCTTGGAATACCTGCAAAGCTAAGAGCACTGTACTCATTTCCTGAACAATGATATGTGTGTTGGCCTCTTCAGGGACCAGAAAGTGCCCTCCTCCCAATCTGGGAAGTGTCTGTGGTCACTATAGCCTTGGGATGAGGAAGAATGAAACGATGGCCTTGAAGAACATAATCTGATTGAATCCACCACCAAGGGTATCTTTTGCATGTCTTTGTAGTTATTATTTTCAAAGCAATGAAACAGCTCAAATACTAAGCTGTCAATGTGTTGTCCTTAAAAAATGACACTTGCTTTCTCATCCTCCCGCTCCGAAGAGAGGTGAACTGGTACCCCCTCCTTCCTAGCTCTTGAGATGACTAAGTGCCTAAGATGATAAACTCAGATCACCTGGTTTATAGGACTTTATTTCTCAATTACCAATGGTTTTGGTAGAGTTTACATTAGTTAATTATTATGCATATTCTCAGTTACAAGCATGAAGAACAGACAATGCAATCCTAATCATATCAATAACATCTATTCATGGATCATAGTTGGGTTAAGCAGTCCTATCCAAAGGACCAGGACCTTTACTTTTACTCAAAAAAAATGTATTCTCAAATTAATATGCTTGCAGGAAACAAATTTTAAATTTGCGCACTTCCTGGATTTCTCAGGACTGACAACAGAGGAGGACCCTTTTCACATTCTTTGAGACTATGTGCAGGGTTATGTGCCTAACAGTATCCCTTTTATACAATCCTTACATGAGAAATACCACAAGTGCTGATTAGACATGTTTGTCATACTGATTAGAATGTTGTAAACTTGGAAAGCTACAGTTGCTAGTGCATACATCTCATCTGGAACTTGCACATCTGAGTTGGGGACCATGAATAGAGGAATTATAGAACTTTTGGAGGTTATAACAATGGTATGGAGAATCTAGAATCTAGTCACTGATGTTTCTGAAATTAAACAATACCTTAAAAGGTTATTAATACCATCATCTAATAATTTTGAAGACTTTTGGGAAACAACTGGCCCTGGTTGACAGACATAGTGTTCTACACCTCCCAGAAAACTTGTACACATGCTTCTCCTCCAGATCTTCCAGACTTCACTGTTCTGTTAATTTATAACAAAGAGGCACCTACATTTGGTGGAGTCATTACACACTCTTCCTATTAGCTCATCAGGCTAGGCCCCTTTGTTGTCTTCACTAAATTAGGCCAACCAAATTCAATCAAGAAGTTGAAGGTTTTACATAAACATTCTGTGAATAGTAATGAACACATTATGGAAGGTTCTATATAGATGGATGCACAACCACAGGGAGAAAGTGGGATAGTGTGAAGGAGACCATTAGTGAAAGGATAAGAAAATACAAGGAAGGCAGGGGGAAGGACTGCTAGGATATGACCCGGACAAGGAAAAATTGGTTAATGCTCCTTCAAGTGTGGGACAGATGGGATATTGAAAAATATGTTACTTAGACCAAGCAGGCTAAAGAAGCTACCTAAAAGATTTTCTTTTCTTTTGCTCTATATATTTGTGTTGAGGTTAATAGTATATCAATATACAGCATTCTACACACAATGCATGATTTAGCAAGCTAGGCACCTGGGAGTTTGAACATTGGCTCTAGATGATAGTCATTGTTAATGTGACACCCCGACCCCAAGATAAAAATGGGAAAAGGGGTTGATGTCAAAGTCAAATAAGAAAAACAGCCAGCAATACATAATAGTAGTGGGTACTGCTGCAATACTGTTACAATGAATACATCCCATGAGGTGTCTGCTAGGCTGGTTAATGAAAATACCATATCACCAATTTGTATATGGTCAAAGACTGAAAACTATAATATGATCCCAACCCCGTCTCCCATGCATTTTTATTTCCTTGTTATCACAGGAAGACTAGTCTTGTCCTTTCCTTACTGACATATTTTGAAGCATCATCAGGTTTCCTTTGATTTGGGGCCCTTAGACTTGGTCAGAGATAGGACAGATTACTGGTCACAGAATTACATGACCAGTGAACAACTGCTACCCTTCCTCCATGGAGCTGATTCTGGTGTTTTAGAGGTTTTCAATCAGATGGTGTAATAGAAATGACCAGGACCTTGCCCTGCATGACAAATTCAGTGAGGTGCAGACTGCCGAATTAATAGCCCAGATGTCAGAGCAAGCAGGAGTTAGTATCACTCTCAATTGATCATCAGCTGGGGAGGGTGATAACAACATATGCCAGATGGCCTCCTTCTGAAACTCAAAAGACTAATTCAAGAATTTCAGAAATACTTAGATATAAGTAAATGTTTCATTTGTTCATTCCCTTCTAAAGTTTTGAACACCTGTAATGAAGAAAGGCCAAAGAGAAGACCTCTGTCAAAAGAAGCTAAAGCCTGACAACTTTCTTAACCAAACATATCTGTATAAGACTACCTGTAGGACCAGCTATCGTAAAACCAGAATCAGCATTATCCTACCCACATTTAATTATATGGATACCTACTTTATGTGCACTCTGAGACAATTTTGTTATTTAACCTTATAATCCCAATTGCATTTTGACCACCACTTTGGTCAATAAAACAGCCTGAAAACTTCATCTGAATCAATGAGGTGATAAGGAGATCCCAAATGGCTACTCTCCTATGGAGGGGTGAATTGATCTTAGCACTAGCCATGATGTGATGAGCAGTGTTGTTTGGTATGTTAGGTCTGAACCTTTTCCTTAGCCATACCTGCAAACCAGAAGCAAATGAAGAAGTTTCCATGATTATTTTATCTCTGGTAGACTCCCTATGTCTCATTTTGTTTTGTAGATTTTTAGTTAGAATCAGTGTCAGGAAAATAAAAGTAGAGGAATAAGGTTTTAAGGTCAACATGTTTCTGTGGCCTGTAATTTTTCAGTATTACCAAAGCTAAGCAGTGAAACATTTGACTGTAAGAACAACTGTTAACACAAAGTTCTTAACATGCAATGCCAGACATTTAAAAAACTCACTAATCTTCAAAACAGAACTTATGTACATTTTATGCTGTCATAAAATCAACAGAGATATGTTCAGTCATAGCAATCCACTTTTGGCACTTGCTGTTTATTATGGCCTACCATAATACATCAGATCAGTACAGTGGTCCTGATGTTTCATTTTATGTACAAAATGATCTCTGTTGCTTTGAAAATTTTAATAGGTGAAAAACTGATCTCTTAGCTTTAGGATTATTAACAGGCAGCACATCTGACATATCTAGATTCAACAGGAAACTAAATCTAAGTGGTTTTGAGTTAATGCTTTGGCAGAGATTTTTGCCCAAAATAATATGACATTATTGTCTGGTGGTTTGAATAATTCTGAAAATTGCTGGACAAACCTCTGCTCACTAAACCATATAGACATGTTCTTGGCTGAACATGCTTTAAGAACCTACCATCAAGCTGTAGAGCAGCCAATAACATGAGACAGAATCTTCACTTAGTGTGGGTAAATAATAATAATATTTAGTTCTTAGAACTCTGCGGGCAGCCATGGTGGTGCAGTGGTTAGCATTGCTGCCTCACAGCAAGGGGTTCTCTGGTGCGATTCTCGGCTGGGGTGCCTTCTGTGCGGAGTCTGCATATCCTCCCTGTGGTCGCTTGGGATTCCTCCCACATCCCAAAGACATGCAGTAGGCAGATTGGACACTCTAAATTGGCCCTAGGTGTGCGTGTGTGTGCGTGTGCCTTCTGTGGAAGGTTGGGTGCAGGGCTGGCAACTCGACAAGATAAAACTCCACTGTCATTCATGAGCAGACAGATAATCCGCTGTGGCGACCCCTAACCGGGAAAAACTGAAAGAAGAAGAAGTTCTTAGAACTCTGCAATTATGGCCTATTTTTTTTTTTTTTATTTAAAAGACAAGCTTGTTAAGTACCATTCTCTGTTAGAAAGGTGCTTTACAAGCTTTTTGTTTAGCACCCATAGGCATGGTTAAGATTGGGTCTTGGGATATTGATTAATATCTGATAGTGCTGTCTGACAAAGAACTGATGCAGAAACTGAAACAGCTTTAGAAAGATGTTAGATACCTCACTGTGTCTCACTTTTAAATAGAAAGTGTGGCAGAACACAATGACTAAAAGCTTTTAAAGCTGTTCATTCTTTAGAGACACACTTTGTTCCTGCCTACTGTCTGTTGGCAGTGCTAAATATTTTCCTGGCTTTCAAAGGCTTTAAAAGCCAGTAAACACTTTGTGTTGCTAAACCTTTTTTCTGTGACTGGTAATACACAGAACAGTTAGGTTCCATGCACTGCAAAGAACTACGATTTGGTCTCCCCGATCATAACCCTTATTATACTTCATTCTCATGATGAATTTTGTTGCATCCATGTCTCAAACACAATCTGTTGGCTATAACTAGTAAACCAATCAGAATGCTATATATTGAAGAGAATGTTACAGTCTATGCAGAACGTGGTAGCTCTGACTACTGTAATATAATCTAGAATTAGTAAAGCAGGAGTCCAAAATGAACATAAATTTTATAAAAGCTTTCATAAGGTACATTGCTCAATAATAAACAAGGAATTGCAGGAAAAGATATGACAAATGTGCTATCCACTATAGAAAGTTCAGAATCATAGGTGTTGTTTTACCAAACACTGATCAAAGTTATAAAAAATTGTCCCTACCTACTCTGACTATTCTAGAACATAAAGAATGAAATCCATGCATACCTCTCAAACTCTTATCACAAGAAATCTGGACAAAGCCAAAAATAATGGGAGGACAAAAGACCAAAATAGGGACAAATTGTAAATACTGATCTTATAAACTTAGAAAGTTGTTAGAATAAAATATTTAGTGTTAGCATGCATTTTCTTGAGGATATGAAGTCTGAAACTTAAATGAATGTCATTACTTAGTGATTTTAATGCTCAATAATTTGCCAGAAAATTACAAATTTTATGAGGATTAGACCAAAAATTGGAGCCAAAAATCTGGATATTCTGTGAAAATATGGACAGCTGAGAGATATGAACCTATGCAGTGGAGCTCTTTTAACCAAATGCTAATTAAGAAGAACTAACATTACTGGTCACTATTTAGGAAATGTCCATCATTACAAACTAATGAGTAAAACTGTAAGGTCAAAGGACTTCTTATAGATTCATAGGATGATACTAGGCTATTGGCCTGGAGGCCCTTATAAACCTAGCCAAGAATTTCACCCATATTCCCTCAAAGTCAGCACCTGTTTTCCCCTGTCCCGTGGGGACACAGGTGGGATCCCAGGGGTATATTTTCTGTTTCCCATCCAGTCGTCCAGGTTCCTCTTAAAGAGGGCTATAGAGGTACTCTGCTTGACATGGAGAGGGAGTCTATTCCACAGATGGGGAATATTTGGGACACAAATCTATCCCGCCAACAAGTTATATTAATGTCACAGACCAGGTTATGGCCTTGCTTGCAGACAAAATAAGCTTGAAAGCTAAGTATGAACTGAAACCTGCATTTACTATTAGGCAATAACAAAAGCATTGTAGAAGCATTTAAGAATCCAGAATTAAGGTACATAAGGGAAAAATATACTTACTGATGATGGTATTAATATTACTTTATATTTTTATTTTATTGTAGAGATGTTCAGCAAAAACTTTTTTCTCATAGCTTCAGAAAATAGAAATATCTATTTACAGCTGATTTACCATTATAGGTTCATAGGTATGTTCTAGGCTAATGTTCACGGGGGCCTTTTTAAGCCTAGCCATGCATCCCAAATCTCTGACAAGTTCTGGTCCCCTTGATAGTGTAAGCAGGGGCATAGAAAATCAACTATTTACAGGCTGCTTGTGTCCGTTAGAGACACAGGTGCTACACCAGGGGTAAATTTCCAATTCCCCATCCACTTATCAAAGTTATACTTGAATTTGATGAGGAAGGAGCTCAGCTTCACTTGGATTGGGAGGCTGTTCCAGAGAAGAGGTAGTCTGTGGGATGCATACCTGGACCTCCAGCAGGTCCTATTTATATGACAGGCAAGGTTTAAGTCTTTAGAATGGATAATTCTGGTGCTGTTTGTTTAGCAGATATGCAGGAGGTCCATCAGTGTGAGGTTTGAAGATGGCTTGTATGCCAGGTATAGATCTGCCATTAACAGCCTGTTGGAGACAGGAATAGGGCTCTGAGGTGGTTTGCACAGGACATGGCATTTAGGCCCTGTATTTTTTTACTGAGAAACCTCTGTAGATGTTCCAATTATTGGTTTTGCCTGGTTAGATACATATGAAAGGTGGTACTGTACTCAATGATAGGTCTGATGAGTGCTGAATGCAAAGGAACAATCATCTTCTTGGACCTAAATGCTACATCTTTGTTTATTAGCTATGAAACATAGAATGATTTTGTTACTAATGATCGAAGACTATATTACTGTCTATATGTATTCCCAGGTCTCTGACTACTGAGTCAACTCTTAGGTGGGTGTTGTCAGTATGGTAGTTACCAGGGGCGGCCAACTTCTCAAAGGATACTATTATGCATTTATTGGCATTTCGGTTTAGTTCATGGCTCTGACGCCAGTTATTTGCCTGTGTCAGCTCTTCTTTGAGAACATTAATGTCGGTTGGGGCGTTCTGTTATCAGCAGTCTCCAGGAAATAATGTCCCTATGCTCCTTCTCTCACAAGGAGCAAAACAGAAGCACTATGACCCTTGATTTTGGCCTTGACTTAGAGAAGTAGATTTCAAAAAACAGTGGTCCGAGCACCAATCACTGAGGGACTCCACTGATGACTGGCCTGTTTGTAGAGGTGGACTTCCCAATTCTAACTTCCTAGGTCCTGTCTGTGAGCTGGCTATCTGTCCACTAGGTGACATAAGAGCTTATACCTAAACCCAACAATGCCCAAGTGGGGTATTGTGTCAAATGCCTAGGCCAGGTCAAGGTAGGCTGTGCAAATTGTTTTTCCCTCATCCATTGTTTTGGTGACCCTCTCAAAGAAATCCACCAGAAAGAGTTGGCATGACCTACCCTTGACAAAACAAACTGGGTTGGGTCCAGTATCTGGAGGATTCCTATGTCATTATTGATCATTTTTGTGATAATTCTTTCCATGGTTTTGCATATAAGACAAGTGAGACTTATAGGTCTGTAGTTTCCAGGGTCTGTAGGTGGCCCACTCTTTTACAGAGGGATGATTATTGTAATCATCCACTGATGAGGCATGAAGCCTGTTCAAATGCTAAAGTTAAATAGTGATTCTAGAGGGCATGATAGGTCATGTTTCATGCTATTTAGAAGGCAGCCTGGGATACTGGTGGGGACAATTGATGCAGTGTTCTTGGCCTCAGAGAAAGGATTGAGGATCTGTTTCCTAGTGATAGCTGCAGGAGTTATATTTGATGGTGGTGTAAAAGAGTAGTGTATTTATGGTTACTCACTTTTGAAGAAGTCCATATTTGTATAAGCACAAAAGAGCTCAACTTTTTATTTCTGTATTTAATAAATTGTCTACTATTTGCACAGTTTGTTTTGTAGTCTTTATAATGTATCTTTACCATCTCAACAGTGCTTACTCCTCTCTATACTCTTCTTTTCCAGACCTAACACCACTCTAAGTAATCGGCTGCAATAACACCTTTATCTTTAACCAGACCAGTGGATGCATCGTTATATGAAAAGCGCAGTCCGGGTCTGAACTGTCTGCAAACACAAACAGCTAAAGTTAACTTTGTGTATGTGTCTACCTGTTTGAGCTGATATTCATTATCTCCTGTAAAGCACTCTGCATTAGCTTGTAAGCAGCCCCCCCTCCCCACACACACAATCTTCTTCTTCCATTTCTCTTTTATTCCCTTCTGTTAGCAAATAGCATCCATAACTGATCATATACTGTGTGTGTTTGTTAACTGAATTGAGAGCACAGTAGCCTACAGATGCAAGGTTATGCTGTTTTTACATCTGATAAATGGTTAAGAAATTACTTACAGCTTGACAGCAGTTTTTGATTAATTCTGATTCTTTTTCTTAAACACAAACCTGCCTTTGCTTGGATCTTGGCTCATTAGCAGCAGTACAAAAGAACTGCCAGCCCACATTCTTGTTTCCCCTTCCCCCATTCCCTGCTTATTACCTTAAGCTAATCCCAAAGTTAATAATGACAGTGTTTCTAACCTTAGAACCCTAAAAATTATATTACACTACAGCAACTACCCTTAAACTCATATTAAACTACAGCTAAACTACAGCTATTAAAATAAAGAACTTTGACTCCCTATTTACTTACCTTACGGCTCTAGGAAGCCTTAAGAAACCTTGTACCCTGGATAAGCCCCGCTCTGCTCACCCTCGCTGCACTCAGGCTTGCTCTGCACCCCACCCTGCCCCCAATTCCCACACACCCCTAGAGCCACTAGATTTATAGTCATAAAGCCACACCCCCTGTTACCAGAGCCTATCAGCTTATATAAGTCATAATTTCTCCAACCCTTATTCCATTACCTCAAATTCTACCACTTTATCTTCTGGTGTTGTACCACCCAAGTAATACAGTTCCTTCAACTCACACGCTCCATCTCACATAATGATATATTCCTCTTTACTACCCCTTTTGCTTGCCCCATACCTCCTTACCTTGTATGAAAACCAGTTTCTCACTGGATTTCAGTACCCAAAAGGCTACACTATCACCCCAGCTGCAAGTCCTTGCACCACTTACCAATCATGCAGCACTGTGACCAGCCCCACAACCTGTTCACTCTATCAACATACCAATCACAGATACATTAACTCTGGATCTAAACACTACCATAAACTTATAAATAAATTCCTGAAATTTATCACTAGGTTTAAACCTAACCTCACACTTGGTGGTGATATCCACCCAAACCCTGACCCATCCACTCCAGATAAATTTACCCCCTCTACTTACAATCCAAGTTATAAGCCTACAATTAATAGGCCACCTAACACTCTCCTGGCTTGTCACCTCAACATCTGAAGTACAAACAACAAGGTACATGAACTACATGCACTCCCAGCTGTCCACTCCCCTGAGATACTCTGTTTATCCAAAACCTGGGTAAAACCTATCACCACAGATAACGAAATGTTACCACCCGGGTATAACATACTCAGGCTGTATTGTGCTTCTAGGAAGGGGGGTGGAGTAGCTGTTCTCTATAAATCTGTGTTAAACGTATCCATTAAAGCTGTACAACCACCTCAAATTTATAACTCAGAGATTCTTGCTACCAAATTGCAACTTAATAAAAATAAATGTATTAATATCATCTGTATGTACATTCCCCCAGGAAATAATATATCTACACTCGAAGATACCCTTATAGGTTCATAGGTTCATAGGTTTATACTAGGCTATCTGCCCTAAGGCATTTATAAGCCTAGCCCAGAGTTTTTGTGGCTTACGCCACCCCTTATGTTAAAAAATACTGTGCCCATTAGTTTGTTGTGCCTCTGTCCAGCAGTGACACAGACATGATTCCCGGGGTAAACCTACGATCTCCCATCCACTGGTCAAGATTTCTCTTGAACAGAGCCAGCGAGGTGCTCTGTCTCACATGGACCGGGATTTTATTCCACAACATAGGGAGTCTCTGGGTGACAAATCTATCTCTCCAGCATGTCCTATTTATATCCGTGCTAAGGTTTAAGTCGCTTGCTCTAGTGGATCTGGTAGATTTGGATTTTTTGAGGTGGAGCATGTCCATTAATTCCGGGTTGGACATGGCCTTGTATGTCAGGCACAGGTCACCTCTGAGCAGGCGGTATGCGACTGAATAGAGCTGGAGTTTCTTCAGTCTGGCAGCATATGACAGATTTTGGAGTCCCTTTATCCTTTTGGTGAGGAACTTTTGGGGTCTCTCCAATTGCTGCAGGTGTCGGGTGAGATACATCCCGAATGGGGCATTGTACTCGATCATTGGTCTGATAAGTGAAGAGTACAGGGGAACAATGACCTCACTTGATCTGGATGTGAATCCCTTCATGATCAGGTGGGCAATGTAGAAGGTTTTTCTAACCACTTTAGCAATGTGAGTGTCAAAAGAAAGGCTACTGTCAACCTGGGTCCCCAGGTCCCTGATAACCTCTTCTGTGCTTAGTGGATTGCCACCTATATGGTAGCTTGGGGTTACCTTGTTTTTCCCGAAGGGTATGACTAACACTTCACTGTCTATCAGGTAACCAACCCCAAGAAACCTTACTACTCAGAGATTGTAACACAGACTGGAACACCTGTTCCTCAGAATCCCCAACCACCCATGGCAACGTGCATGTATTTACACAAATCATAACCACCCCTACCAGGATAGGAAAACCTAACCATAAAGAAAGCATACTTGATTGGATACTTATCAATACTCACCCCCAACTGTACACCTCTGGGACCCTCCCTGATGACTTAAGTGATCACCTTCTTACCTATATAATTAAGCATAAAGTCACCAACCCCCACCAACCCATACTCAGAATGGTAAGAAACAAAAAGAACTTTAACCTTGCCAATTTCCAACAGGAACTAAACTGATGTAAATGGTCAATTCTAAAACATCTCCCCTTAGAGGAAGCAGTTGTATGTAAATAGTCAATTCTAAAACACCTCCCCTTAGAGGAAGCAGTTGTATGTAAATGGTCAGTTCTAAAGCACCTCCCCTTAGAGGAAGCAGTTGTACGTAAATGGTCAATTCTAAAACACCTCCCCTTAGAGGAAGCAGTTGTATGTAAATGGTCAATTCTAAAACACCTCCCCTTAGAGGAAGCAGTTGTATGTAAATGGCCAATTCTAAAACACCTCCCCTTAGAGGAAGCACTTGTATAACTTCAACAACAAACTCCTTGAGATCCTTGACTCTCATGTACCTGTTCGCTCAATAAGAATAAAGGCAAAAACTGTGCCATGGCTTTCCAAAGAGTCCAAACTAAAAATCACCCTTAGAAACAAAGCATGGGCATTATGTCATACTATAAAAGACCCCTAAGATCACATTAAATATAGGCAATCAAGGAATGAAACTAAAAAATCCACTTTACAAGACAAAAAACTACTATTATAATCTACAGCAAATAAATCAAAACAACCCTCAGAAGTTTTGGGCAGGTTTAAATAAACTATTACATCCTGGACAAACTTCCACCCTGACCCCTGCAGCCACCATTAATAAAACATCTGAGGAAGTCTCAGACAGTTTTAACTGATCCTAGCTAGCCAACTACCTCCAAGCTCCCCTGGCCCTGAAGACACCTTCCCTAGTAACCAACTCTCATTCAGATTCTAACCAGTTGCCACTTCACTTATCCGTACCTTGATCAAAACATTAAAACCGACTACTCTCTCTGCTGATCTACTCCTTGCTGAGTATCTACAAAAAGCAGCTGATGCCATTGCTTACCTCATCTCTATACTAATCAATCGAACCATAGCAGAAGCCAAAATCCCCACCATCTGGAAAATATCCTATGTAATTTCACTTCACAAAGGAGGCAGCTCTACTGAACTATCTAATTATAGACCAATAGCTATATTATCTCCACTTGCAAAGATTATGGAAAAATGTATTCATAGACAACTGCTGCACATCCTAATTCAGAATAACCTTATGGTAGCACTCCCAGCATGGCGTCCGACCTCACCACAGCATTACTTCAGCCCTCCTGGCCTTCTCCAACACCATAAACTATAATCGCAACAATAATAACATATCCTCTGCCCTATGCTTGGATCTCTCCAAGGCATCAACACCCTGAAAACATTCTGTCTTGATACTAAAGCCCTTCAATGGTTTCAATCTTATCTGAGTGGCAGAAGCAGGCTGTCCTTTGGCAAAACAAACTATCTAACCTCCTACCCAACTCCCTTGGTGTACCCCAGGATTTTATACTGTTATCCCAAAAGTCAGCTGTATCCAATACACTGATGACTCCACCCTGATCTGCTTGGCCACATCTCAGACAGAACTATGGTCAGCTACCCAGAACACCTTCAACATAATAGAAAACTGGCTTTCTGGTCATTGTCTGATCTTAAATCCTAAAAAACAAAACTGTTACTTTTCTCACCAACTCATAGGTCTACTGCATTTACCTTTACCATAAAATCCAATAATGGCACTATAATCTCCCCAGACACCTCTACAAAACTACTAGGTGTTATCATAGATAACAATCTTAAATTCGACCTGCATGTTAATCAAA
Source organism: Protopterus annectens (assembly GCF_019279795.1). Lineage (NCBI taxonomy): Eukaryota > Metazoa > Chordata > Ceratodontiformes > Protopteridae > Protopterus > Protopterus annectens. The sequence goes on from NC_056739.1 coordinate 1,793,698,176, forward strand.
CTATCAAAGCCATCAATAAAAAAATAGGGTCACTTTACAGGATAAAAGCCTTCTTACCCCACCTGTTAGAATTGCCATAGCTCGCGCTCACCCACTTTCAACTCTTCTGTATGCATCCCCTTTACTCTCTAATTTAAACAAGTCTGTCCTCAACAAACTCTCTATCTGCTACAACCACATTGCCAGATTTGCCACTGGTCTGCCTTACAGGACACAACACTATAGCAATCTAAACCAGCTTGGGTGGCTAGAACTGGCCAGCTTGATCTAGTATAACCAATTGATTATGGCATATAAAATCCTTTACAATCTGGACACAATACTCCTGCACTAAAAAACATTATCACCCCCTATAATAATCCCAGACCACTTCGATCTTCAAACAGACTGCTAGTTCAGACTGTCAAAACTAATAACTCAGCCGGTGACTCTCTCTTTGCCAACTCTCTGCAGGTAGATCCTGGAACTCACTTCCAGCTGATATCACTTTACTTACCATCCTGAGTCAATTTAAGATAAGAATCAAACAATATTTGACACTAAAATGGCTAAGTCAATGTATCAAACCAGACTAACTCCCCTCTACTGTGAGTTAATAATAAGAAGTTATGTACCTACCATAACGTTCCAAGTTAGTTGTCTTCTTCTCGCCTTCTTTCTTGCTGGATGGGTTTGGAGCCGATCCTCGGCTCCGACTCGGCCTATACCAAAGCTCGAGAGCTATTTACCAGCTTGAGGCCCTCCCTATATCCCACAATGCTAGGCGTCCAATACCCAGATCTCGTTTGGTAGAGCTAACACCATGGAGACACCTATCCCAACTGTAAGGATTACCTACAGTGGTAACAGAGGGGGACATAACCTAGGAATAGTCCAGTAGAGGAATACGGCCTCAGAAAAATTCTTCTCAGTCTGTCCAGGCTAGGGTGATGGCGGGTGGGATGCAAGAAAGAAGGCGAGAAGAAGACAACTAACATGGAACGTTATGGTAGGTACATAACTTCTTAATGTTAAGTTGTCAATCTCGCCTTCATTCTTGCTGGATGGGACAGCATCCCTAGCCCCTTAGTCCTGGGTGGCTCATCGGAACAGACTCTTGAGCACAGTGGAACCAAACTCAGCCCGATTCCTGGAGGCCAAATCCAACTTGTAATGATAAATAAAGGTATGAGGACTGGCCCACGTGGCTGCAGCACAAATAGATTCCATTGGGAGCTTTGCTTGAAAAGCTACCGATGTGGCTAATGCTCTGGTGGAATGAGCTTTTGGTTTTATGGGGAGTTCTTTGTGTCTTAATTGGTAAATGAAGGATATGACTGAAGCCAGCCATCTGGTTAAAGATACTTTAGAAACTGGCAAGCCCTGCTTGCCCTCAGCATAAGACAGGAAGAGTTGGTCTGACTTCCTAGTTTGCTTTGTCCTATCCAAATAAAAACGTAATTGCCTGTGAACATCCAAAAAGTGCAGCTTTTGTTCAGCTCTGTTTGAATAGTTAGGAAAAAAGACAGGAAGCTCAATAGCCTGATTCAGGTTTGTTTCAGAAGGAACCTTGGGTAAAAAGGAAGGGTTAGTTTTAAGTGATACTCTATCCTTGTGAAAAACAAGATAGGGAGGACGAATACAGAGGGCTTGAAGTTCCGACACTCTTCTAGCTGAGGTGATAGCTACTAAGAAGAGAGTCTTCCAGGAGAGTAACTTTAAAGAACAGGAGGCCACAGATTCAAAGGGAGGTAGAATCAGAGAGGATAATATAAGGTTCAGATCCCACGGAGATGGGGGATCTCTAATTGGAGGCCTGAGTAATACAGTTCCTTTGAGAAAAGCTTTACAAAGTTTATGGGACATGATGCTGGTCTCTGACAGTCCAGCATGAAAATTCGAGATGGCAGTCAATTGGACTCTAATGGTAGCAGAAGATGAGCCTCCTCGAAAGAACTCTGCCAAAAAATCCAGAACAGTGTGGACAGGGGCTGTAAAAGGATCTATATTCCTAGTCTCTGCCCAGCAGGAGAAACGTTTCCACTTACTAGCATAGGTTTTTCTAGTAGTAGATTTATGTGAAGAAAGGATGATTTCACGTACTGGCTGAGAAATCAGCGGAAGCCTGGCTAAGGTTGGAAGTGGAGCAACCAAGCTGTGAGGTTGAGAGACTGAAGGGATTGGTGCAGCCCACCCAACTGATGGACCAACAGGTCTGGCACTGAGTCCAGACTCCAGGGCTGCTCCAGCAGATGATGATGCAGGAATGGGAACCAAATTTGTCGAGGCCAGTAAGGGGCAATGAGGATCATCCTGGAACCCAAAGCGGTCGCTTTCTGAATCAGTTTGGGAATTAAGGGAAATGGAGGGAATGCATGCAGAAGACCCCAGGGCCAATCGTGGACTAGAGTGTCTCTGGGGGAATGGCCGGGGAGGGGGAATAGAGTGAAGAAGTCTTCGCACTTGCTGTTGAGAGGGGTTGTGAAAAGGTCGCAGCAAGGTTGACCCCATCTGCGGAAAATCTTGTCCGTTACTGACTGATTGAGAGACCACTCGTGAGGCATGAGAATGGCTCTGCTCAGCCTGTCTGCTATGATGTTGGACTTCCCGGGGATGTCCGTTGCTATCAGAAACCATTGGGAAGAGATCACCCACTGCCAGAGTTTGAGTGCTTCTCGACATAAGGGGTAGGATCTGGTTCCGCCCTGCTTGTTGATGTACCACACTACAGACATATTGTCTGTTTGAATTGCAATAGTCCCGATAGGTTGAGAGTCCTGAAGAGCTTGCAACGCTAAAAGTACCACTCTCATCTCCAAGATGTTTATATGCAGGTGGTATTCTAGGGGTTGCCAAGTGCCCTGGACAGTCCTGCCCTGAAAATGCCCCCCCACCCGATCAGGGAGGCATCCATGGTCACCGTGGCAACAGGAGAAGGAAGAACAAACGGTCTGCCCTGGAGAACTGTAGGGGAGACCATCCACCAAGCCAGGTGGTCTTTCCATGTTTGAGTGATCATTATTCTGTGGGACATTGGGAGAAGTTGAAAGGACCATTGGGTAAAAAGCATCCACTGAAGGATCCACATGTGGAAACGAGCCAGGGGGACTAGAATGATCGCTGCTGCCATAAGACCCAATGTTTTTAGTACAAATCTGGCCTGAATCGTCTTGCACTTTAGTAGTACTTGCACATGTCGGCAAATGTCTGATACTCTGTGTGGAGGAAGTTTTGCAGACAGATCTTTTGTGTTTATTTCTGCGCCTATAAATGTTATAGACTGACAAGGTGACAATGCAGACTTTTCGAAATGTATTGATATACCTAGCCCGGAGCAAGTTTGAATGGTATAGTCCCTGGCTCGCAGAAGTTGATGCCTGGTGGAAGCAGTAAGGAGCCAGTCATCAAGATATGGAAACACCTGGAATCCCCATCGTCTCAGGTGAGCCGTAGCCACTGCCATGCATTTGGTGAACACCCTGGGGGCTGTGGTGAGACCAAAGGGCAGGGCTTTGAATTGATAGTGACTGGCCCCCAGCTAGAAGCGGAGAAACCTTCTGGAGCGCCTGTTCATTTTGATATGGTAGTACGCATCCTGAAGGTCTATAGAGCACATCCAGTTGTCCTGACCCAAAAAGGGTAGAATGGACTGAAACGTGACCATCCAGAACTTTGTTCTTTGTATAGACCTGTTCAGTCTGCTGAGATCCAGAATGGGTCTCAGTCCCCTGACTTTTTCGGTACCAAAAAGAACTTGGAGTAAATTCCGGATCCTTGCTGGTCTGCTGGGACTGTCTGGATGGCCCTCTTTTTTAGCAGTTTTGAAATTTCCAGTACTGCTTGATCCCTTAGCGCGGGTGGGACATCTGGAAGGGATCTGTTTCTTTGTACAGGGGTGTGGACGAAGGGAATTTTGTATCCCTCGGATATGATAGACTGTACCCATTTGTCTTGTGTGAGGAGTTGCCAGGCTTCTGGGTACAGTGACAATCTTCTCCCGACTGCCTCCAAAGGTGGACAGTCGGGCAGCCCCTCAGGGGTGCTGGAAGGGTTTGTCAGAGAAAGATTCCCTGCTACCCTGATTCTGCGGACCCCCTCTGCCCCTCGGGTGGCGTCTATTATTGTTCCCTCCTCTGCCCCTGGAGGGAAACTCGCCACGTGCATCAGGCATGACTCCCTGGGGTTTGCAAAACCACATTTTTCCACCCTTCTGACCTTTCGGGTATGGTGTAGATGGGGTAGAAAAATGGACTCCCACGGCAGAGAGAGTCTTGCCTTCCTGCTCGCACCTGGTAATTGTATCCTTCACCTGTGGTCCGAACAAAGTCGAACTATCGAAGGGGGTGTTGGTGAAGGACACGTTAGTACGCGTATCCGAAGTCAGTACGCTCCTCATGACCTCAAAGGCGCCCCTATCGAGCAGGGAGGAAGGTCCCCACTCCGAAGAGATGAGAACCCCCCCGGCACCAAGAGTGACAGCTCTGAGGCCGATGTTGGGGCCGAGCTCACCAGTGCCGAGGCACCGAGAGGGAGAACGGGGTCAGACAAGGGTCCGATGCCACTCGCCCCCTCGGAGCAAGCGAGGGAGTCTTGGTGCCTGGATCCCTCCATGGATGGAACCAATGAAAAGATCGGAGCCAACAAAGGAGCCAAAATGTGTGGTATCGGCTACGACGTACCGACAATTTGAGCCCCAACGAGCTCCGGCTCCGAACGTAATGGAAGAGCCGGAGGAGGAATTGTTGAAGATGTAGAGATAGCCGCAATCTGTTGAGAAGGGCTAGTCAACATTTGGGCAAGTGCCTGTGACTTAAGGAGTCTACTGACCACCCTCTCGAGGTCGTGATCAGAAAGCCTGGAAAACCGAGAGGAATGTGACCTATGGCTCTGCTCCGACTGTGGTAATGGAGATCTCGGAGCCGAACGAACAGACTCCAAAGAGGGCGATCACGAGCGTTTTCAGCTCAGAGAAGGCTCTGACACTACAACAGGAGCCGACTGAGATCTCAAAGTGTCAGTTCCAGCCAGAACCGACGAGGAGGCAGTAGCTCTGCTTGGCGACAGCTCCGAACAGGGAGCCGATGGTTTGGCGGGCTTGGAGGATTTACCCGACGAAGGCTTAGTCGGGGACCCTTCAGGCTTAAGTAAGCCGCTCAAAACAAGTTTGTTCCTGCGCTCCTGCAGGACTCTTGGACTGAAGGCATGACAGACCGAACAAGAGTCCTGCAGGTGTAGGGGGCCCAAACAATACACACAAGAAGTGTGACCGTCTGTCAGAGACATCTTCTGACAGCACGAGTCACACTTCTTGAAACCTGAGACCTTAGCATCCTTAGACATAATGACAGTATAAAAGGATACCAAGGAAATAAGTAACTAGTGCCTAACACACAACACACACACGCACTAGAACTAACACTACAATAATATAGTAGTACTAAGAGAAATAACACTGCTATAACAATATACAAACAACAAGACTAGTAGATATATAAATATATATATAAGAAAAAAACTAACTCTACCGTAAAGGGTGGGGGAGGGGGGGAGAAAGTCTGAAAACTAGTAGCAAAGAGAGTTTCTAAATGGGATTTCTCAAGGAATCAGAAAGGGGGTACTAAGAGGAATATATCTAACAAAAAATAGCTATGTATATATAAATAAACTTAGCAAAAAAGTTTTATACGACCTGGAGCCGGTAAAAATGCAACCTCGTAGCTGAAGCGGCAAACGAGATCTGGGTATTGGACGCCTAGCATTGTGGGATATAGGGAGGGCCCCGAGCCAGTAAATAGCTCTCGAGCTTTGGTATAGGCCGAGTCGGAGCCGATGAGCGGCTCCAAACCCATCCAGCAAGAATGAAGGCGAGATTGACAACTTAACATCTATAATTTATCTTAGTTGTGTTACTTAATCTGGATTTACACCCGAGATTATCTCTAACCTTGGAATTTGTATAACTTGTTAAGTATGTAACCACTGTATATATTGTATCTGTAATCTTAACTGCTTATCTCGGAGCTTTTCTCCCCGGGCCTGTGCTGAAAATGACATGAATCCAGTCGGACTATCCCGGTCAACAAATGTAAAATAAAATAAATAAATATTTCATTTGGACTGGTTTGCTATCCTCCATTTGTTAGAAGTATTGGGTCCTGAAACAAACATGACCCTCTTTGTGTTTCTTGTACTTTTCAGTGGTTTCAGGCTGCATGGAATTGCACTCATTTCTTTTGTTTACTGAGACTTTATTTGCCTTCTGAGTTGTTTGTTTAGTTTGATGAGAGTGCTTTTATTCTGCTGAGTGCAATTTTTACCATGATTTTCTTCCTGCTGTTATACAGCCTGTTGACGTGATAACATCAGGGTGATTTGTTTTTTGAGTTAGTTCTATATTTATTTCTGTACAGCTGCCTCTATGAAGCTACTAACATGCTTGCATAGGGTTTCTGTGAACAGTTCTGTGTAAGGAGTAGTGTTCTCAGGATTTAGAGGGGGCTTGATATTTTGCCAGGTCATCACTTAATAGTAGGAAGTTAACCTTAGAGTAGCTGCTGAACATTCCAGTGTTAGCTGGGGTTCCAGGTTTTATTTTTACTTCAGAGGAGACTGTTGTGGGATCTGACCTTACCAGACAGGATGTTACACTAGGGGGTGTTTAGCACTCTCTCATATTAATGAGGACCAGCTCTGGTATGGCTGCTCCCTTGGTCAGTGTATTGACAACCTGGTCCAGGGAGTTTCTGTTTGCAAAATCAAGGAATCTATGTGCCTACAAGTTTGGTGTTATACATGATTCCCAGTTAATACCAGAGTAATTAAAGTCAGCCATGACTATGGTATTGGGCTGGATGGTGAGTGTCTCCAGTAAGCTTAAATAAGTGTTATGGGTTTCCTGGGTCACAGAAGGGGACGTATAGCTTGCAAGGAAGTGGTATGCGATTTTGCCATTGGTGATTTGAATGTGGAGAAGCTCAAGCGCATCATTCTGTTTGACCAGCCTTATGGTATATTTAGTTTTGATGCAAATCAAGACACTTCTACCTTTAGTCCCGGCCTGTGTAGTGGCTGGTCTAAATGTGTGGAAGGCATTATAGTCTTGCACTGCTGAGGTGCTCTCCGTGATTTTAAACCATATCCCAGTGACTGCGTAGATATCAGCCATGTCTAGGGTGAGGAGAACTTGTAGGGTGTGGAGTTTCTTGTTTAGACACCTGACACTAAGTAGCGATACCTTTAGGTTTTCTTGGTTTTGATTTGCTGCAAGGATTGTCATGTTAGCATTGCCTAAAAAAGCACTACGGGAGAAGACAATGCTTTAGCTAATATTCGAAAGCCTAGAGGGGAGAGGAGCAAAGCAGCACGACATATCTCCCATCTCCTATAATTACAGATATTTTCACCCCCTAAGAATGACACCAGAAACTAAACGAATTAGTAGTCAGTCCTGTTCTGTTCATATTGTTGCATCATTCTTGGAGAACATATAATGCTGCTCAGTGCTAGGCTCATAAAGGTCTGGGACACAGACTCCAAAAGCACCATCATGTCTCTCTTCACATAGTCTAGGGAGGTATGTCTCAGATCATTTACACCCACATGGACTATGACTGGGTCATACTGATACTTGTGGTCTAATGATCTAAATGGATGCATAATCTGGCAGATCCTGGCCCCTGATAAGCAACTGACTGTGACTTTCTCCTTACTCAGCCTGGTGAGAGGGACATCAGTGTCCCTCATAATGGAGTCTTCAGTGATCGGAATATTGAGTTGTGAGGTGGCTTGAGTCTCCATGACATGTGTCTGTATGTATGTTGTTGTGGGTGCTGCTTGAAAAGAGTGGACTTGGAGTTGTTGAGGTCATTTGTTATTTGTGCTTCATCCAGGAGGTCTTTAGGGTTTAGGAAGGTTACATTTAAGCACCTCAGCTTATGTGGGCCTACGCATCTGGTTCATGCAGTGTGTGTACTGCAGACAACCTGTTTGACATCAGCAGTGCTTTTGTGTGAGACCTTTGCTTCCAGGGAAATTGTGTAAATACATCTCTCACATGCTTTATCAGTTTGCTTGATAATTAGCTGGTTGTCAGTGAACAGGAGGCAATTTCTACATTAATTCAGTATACCCATATTTTGCACCAAGATGGTAACATAGATAGTTGGAAAGTTCATATTGATGGCATCAGGCTCCTTTTTATTGATTAGATGCTTGCTCTGGGAATACAGAGTAATGATAGGAGTATGTGGTTCGCAACTCTGGGGGCGGTACTTGTCACTGCACAGATTAGTTGCCATATGTACTACTAAGTATTGGTGAAATTTCAAGGGTACTTTTAGTAAGAAATGTGAATTCAAGGTGTTTGCATCTATAGAGGGCACTGCCAAACACTTGTGGGAAACTACTGTAGTAGACCCAGATGATTTATGGATGAAGTTTTTATGCTTAGCAGTTAGGGTAGACAGTAACTAATCAAGCATACTTATTAAAAAGAAAGCATTAGCTTTGTCAAAAATGATGAAAAGTGGGGATTTCCCCATATTGGCTACTGTTAGTGCTGGTCTTATCACAGCTTCACTCTGCTGGGATTCAATGTCCCTTTGCTTCTCCTCTCACCAGAAGCAACCATTAGCACCAATTCCAAGATGAGAAGTAGGCCACAGGCTCTTTTAGTGATCAGCAGTCTTGTCCCAGAAGATGCAGGGATTTGTAGACTTGTTATGGCCTTTTCCAGGTAGATGCATCGAACAGCAATCAGACCAATCAGGAATGTCCCAAACAGGCACTCACTGTCCAGTCAGAGACGTTCTTTAATCAAAGACCCTCTGCCTCTTCTCTCACCAGAGCATAACAGTAGCATAAATTCCAAGCTGGCTTCAATAAAACAGTTAGCAGGCTTTCTGATGATCAGCAGTCTCCAGTAAATAATGTCCCTATGCTCCTTTCTCTCACAAGGAGCAAAACAGAAGCACTAATCTCGACATGACCACTGAGAAGCAGAATGTGAGCTCTCTATAGATTGGTGGTCCTAGACCAGATGTTACAGATTTCAAAGCTAAGATGTAAAAAAGGGGTTACTATCCTAAAAGTTCATAATGTGCACTAGGCAGTTTGGAAGATATAAAAGAGGGGGCAACTCAAGCTTTAATAGTCTAAGGGGAGAGCCACCAATTTTAAAAGAACACGATTGATTGGATGGGAGTGGGCAATCAGGATTCTGGCTGTATGGAATACAGCAGGAGGGCAAATAAATTTAAATAGCTTAAAGGAATGTGACTTTACAAAGTGATGATCTTGTGCTTACTGACGATAGCCAATGACAGGGTACAGGCAAGGAACTATGTGGTCGAATTAACATAAGAGGCGGGCAACTAGAGAATCAGCTAATCAGCAAAGCAACTATACCTCCAAGAAGATTCTATTTTAAATGCACTAAATGAAGAATGACGTGATGCAGCCCCAGTTCATGACAACCTAAAAGGTTATTTTCTCAGTAAAGTTAAAAGTATAGTTGTGTAAGTAAACTTACAATAACAATAGATGTTCAAATGATCTCTGCTGCAGTAGTCAGAGCTATATGGGTTATATCCTGACAAAGATATAACAACTGGCCAGCTTCCAAAACTTCACGGTACCCTCGGACTGAGCTGACTAAAAGAAAAGTTTTGGCACAAACCCTTCAGAGCTTTCCTGCCAGTAGTGAGAGAGGCTGAACCCTTAAAAGACAAAGCTAAGAAGAACAAAAAAAAAATGTCCATCATCATCTTCTTTCGGCTGTTCCCATTAGGGGTCGCCACAGTGGATCATCTGTTTCCATTTCATCCTGTCCTCTGCATCGACTGATCCGGCATGTAATTATGAAATGTTCTCCGCATCAGTAATTTGGCAGAGGTTTTATGCCGGATGCCCTTCCTGATGCAACCCTCCCCATTTATCCGGGCTTGGGACTGGCACAAAGAAATGCACTAGCTTGTGCATCCCCAGTAGCTGAGTTCAAAAAAAAAAAAAAAAAAAAAAAATGTCCATAATCTAGCATAAGAATCACATCAAAAAAGAAGGGGGATCAGGGGGAGAGCGGGTGGTGCAGAAGTGATCATTTGAACATCTACTGTTATGCTGTTTACTTACACAACTGTACTATGTTCATCATATTGATCACTGCTGCAGTGACCTTAGCTATATATGGGTAAATTACTCTTGCTTAGTACATTTAGGAAGTAGAAGGAGAAGAGTCTTTCCAAAAAGCCATATATGAAGACAAGTCCCTGGTAGAGCAGGCCTTGACCCTGCCTTCAACAGTTTTGTCGGGTTTACTATCAGATGTTCGACATGACATTGTTCAAATGTACAGATGTCCGAACCAAATGTTTGGAAATCTGTACACCGAACAGTGTAAATGTCGAACCCAGCATTTCAGTGCAATCGAAGTTCGAAAATGTCAACTACACTGAAATGCTCCTACCAACGCAACATACTACAACTTTTTTTTTGCAGGGGAAAGACCCCCCTGCACCCCCCACACCCCCCTACTGATATATACAAACTCCAAGATCGCACTACAGTGAGGGTAAGGGTACATTTCCCCATCCCCACTATAGTGCAATCTGCACTGCAATGTTGGAGCTGACAACAGCGGTTATTTTGCTCTTGAATAGCCCTTCCCCAAGAAAGAAAAGCACAGGCTGAGTGACGATCCATGAAAGCCTCAGAGGAGTGTAGTCTTCAGTGGCTGTAAAGCTCTGGAGAGCTTTGGGCCCAAACTTATATTTCAATCACCTCAGCTTGAGCTGACTGACAGTTTGGCATGTGGAAGGTGCCATGAATCTTTGAAAGCAGGCTGGCTGTTATATCCTTGGCATAATATAACCCATATAGCTAAGGCTACTGCAGCAGTGATCAGTATTATGAACATTTTCTGTTTTTCTTTATCTAATATCCTTGTTTTAGCAAAGACTTGCAGATTGTTTTGTAACTGAGATCTCAAGAGAGGTAACTGAGATTCCTATATCCAATGTGTGATCCCTAGCAATCAAGGAGGCTCACTCCTCACCACTGAGGGACTTTGTGAAAGATTTCAGCATGTATGTTGTGACGGGTCCCTACTCCAGGCCAGCAATCAAGGAGACTCAGTCCTCACCATTGACTTCGGTGAGAAATGGTCACTAAGAGCAAAGATGGATTCACACAGTATTTTCAAATGCAACTCCCTGCATCAAGCACAATTTCCCTTAAGAGCACACAGGGAGCATGTTCCAGACTTGGGGTTGGACTCTCCTCTCTCAAGACCAAACAAAACTCCAAACTGGCCACTTTGGAGCTCTGTATCCCTGTTCCCAGTAGCTGACATACACACACACACACACACACACACACACACACACACACACACACACACACACACACACACACACACACACACGTGAATATTTGAGTTCACATACACACATATATCTGGGAAAAGCTAGCACAGATTTACTAGCTGTGTCCCTTTCTGCCCAGACTCTGAGGCAATCACACTGCCACCAGTCAGCTACCCTAAGGCTCTTACAAAGGGTACCCAATTATACTGTGCAAAATGAATACTAACGCAGATGGTAGAGTGTGACCAAAGCAGCAAGGCTTTCAGGAGTGGCCACAGTGTCACTAAAACAAGCATAAGTACTCTCAAGATGTTAAAAGTATTCTCCAAAGGACCAGCCACAATGAAAGGTATTAAAATATTTAATGATAAATAATAAAACAGAAAACAGGAGAATACTGAATACAATAAACAACAGAGTTTCAACCACAGAGATATAAAAATAATATATTTGGGTAGTTTCTCACAGATGCAGAAAACAATACTAAACTAGTCTCACTAAATATCCCTGACTGACTAAGGAATTACAGTTCCCCGACTACTTACTAAAGCAAGGTAAGCTGACGTGTGCTGAGTGTCTTACCACAGCAAAAGCTAGATGATGTCTCTCTGTGTCTGTGTGGATGTGTATGATATATATCCTGTCAGAAATCTTTCCTGTCAGGTTCAAAAGTGCTGCTGTGAGAGTTCAAAAGAAACCAGATGCTGGTTAAAGGATGAAATCACCTCTGGTCACCTGACTCTAGTACAGTACACACACAAAGCTTTCCTAAGATCTGTGGCAGCATCTGAAAACTATAACACAATTTCAAACTTTTCACCCTCCCAGGGTTCTCTGATAAGCATACACATTTGATCAGTTGCAACAATACAAACTAATACACATGCATAAATTCTTTCTGTCTAGCAGGACCTACTGTTGATGCATTTTTAACACAAGTAACTTTACAACTGAAACAACTGTACAAATCGGTGTGATAGTCAAATAATATAAAATTCTTTAAAAAACTGCAGCTCGTTATGCTGGTATATATACACATGTACTGCCCTACTCGCCTTGGCACAGATGGCAGTACCTCATAACATCACACAATAGTAGCAACATTAACAATGTAAATAACTACAAGCCTATCGTTTTGACATATAACACAGACAGCTGTTTTGAAAGGGTCCTTTAGGTTAGTATATCACTGGATTTAACAGCACTGCGTAACATTAATCATTACATGGATGAATTTATGTCAGGTTGTGAACCATGAAGTGACTGAGTTTTTATGGAAATGTGAGAGATACTCTAGACAATAGTAATACAAAAGATGTAGTTTATTTATATCATTAAAAATTATTTGACTCCATTTCTCATTACTCTATACTTACTACCCTAGTTACCCTTGGCAGCAACAGCTTGGATTAAAAATTGGCTTATTATCAGGAAAGGAAGGTAAGGATGCATTATAGTTTTTCTAACACTGGATCAGTTTAGAAAGGTACCCCCTAAGGCTCTGTGATGGAATCCTCTCTATGTTATGCTTATATACACACTTTCCCCTAACCACATGTATGGGATACCAAATTCACAGATAACTCAAAGTTAGGGCGAATGATAACTTTTTTCTCAATGAAGTGAATTTATAAAACTATTCAGACCCTTTATATGATATGTCTTTTCAACACAAATGCAATATTATACACTTTAGTCGTACAGACAATAGTTTTAAATTCTAAGTTTCATAAATATTAGCCCAAGAAGAGCATGACTGAAAGTATGAAAATAGGATCACTGGTTTCCAAAGTATTCACAGGAGTGTCAAGGCTCTTTTAGTTTAATGACCGTGTATTCCTTGTCAATACCCACTCTCAGGCTTTACATCCTTTATCAAGGGGGGGAAGGCCAGTTAGTCCCAAGGTAAATTTGACAGTATCCATTAAGCCTTTGAGGTTTAGTGTGAAGGAAGATATTCAATCACATTGCTTAATCTCTAGAGGAGGTTTATTACAGAGAAAGGGGAGGTAATGAGTGGTGAATTTATCTCTCCATCACATTTTCTTTATCTGCCGATGAAGGTTCAGGAATGCGGGTCAAGTGTTAGCAGTTCTGTTTGATTTATTGAGACATAGGAAGTCAAGGACCAGCAGGTCCCTAATGGTGTGGTAAGTGAAGTACATGTCATCCTTTGGGAGACTCTAAGCCATAGTGTATTGGGACAAGACTTCCAGCCCTTCCTGGTAACCAAGATTTTTAATACTAGATATGTTTTTAATTAGGAATCTGTGCAGCTTTTTTGAGTTTGTTGATATATCAAGAGAGGTTCATCCTAAAGGGAGTATTGTATTCTATAATGGGTGTGATCAGTGCTGAATACAGGAGAACAATTACATCTCTGGATCTAGACAAAATACATTTGGGTATTATTTGTGCTAAGTAGAAGGATTTTCTGACTGCAGTTGCTACATGAAGATCAAAAGACAGGGAGCTATCAAACTAAGTGCCAACTCCCTGACTACCTTTTTGTGTAGTAAGGAGTGCTGTTTATATTTATACTATATATTGTGGCTAATTTCTGTTTTCCAAAAGAAAGAATAGTATACTTTTTAGCATTCAGTTTAAACCCATTATCAGTACACCAGATATAAGGTAAGCTCTAAGGTAAGGGAACTCCTTAGAATGACACTAGCTATTAAGCCAATCGTTTTCAATTTTGGTGAAGGAAGGATTCCAGTCAGATCCTGAGTCTTACCTGCATCTGTCTACATGCATACAAAGATCCAGCACTGTTTCTCTCTATATGTCCTTCAGGGTTTTGCACCTCATGTCATTCACTTACACATGTGGGAGGGTCTGGCATAATGGTTAAGGTCTTAACTTCTTAGACAAGAGGTACAGGGTTTAATTCTGACCTCTTTATTCGGTAGGCTTAAAATGATTTTCTAGAGCAGTTAGCCTAATATTCATTTATGACCCTATACAGCACAACCATGTCATAGTCATGGCTGTCTTGAGAAAGGGTCTTGAAGATCCTTGTGACATCAGTTATCCTGGCACTTGAAAGGTAGCTGACAGTTACTCTGTCTTTGTCCTGCCAGATGAGTGGGGAATCCATAAACCTAACAACCGAGTCCTCGGTCATTAAATCATTTTTTCTCAGTAGCAAGTTTAGAAACACTTGATTGAGAGCAAATTGGCTGTTGGTGAATTGTTGATGTAAGTGTACATGAAATTGATAAGCTGAGGGATTTCTGTAAGGCATGATTTTACAAGTTATAGGAGTCTTTGGTAAGGGTTTATTTACAGCATCAGCATGTGACGTTTTTTGAGTGTACTGTTTGAGAATGTGGCCGAGGTACGGGGATGACTGTATGATGTTCACTGTTTACTGTTAATCATGGGAGAGATTTCTCCATAATAGCTGTATAACTTAACTGCACCTCTTACAACCAGAGTTTTCTCTGTTATGTAGGAGTGTATTATCAGTGAGAATCAGACAGTTATTATTCTACATTATGATACCACATGCTTGGAGGCTGGTAATGGAAGGGGAGCAAATTTGTTGGCCCTCCATATTGTCCAGTGCTAGCTGGCTAAGTGCAGAAGGAAGCTAAGGTAGGACTGGGTAAGTATCATCAGAATTGTATCAGTGGTGCTAACAGAGAGAGATACTCACTGTGCAGATGCCTCCAGAACAGTTAGAAGCAAATTAGAGCAGCCAAGCAAAGACAAGCATAAGGTAATGCTGTCCTGGACACAACTGAGCCAACAGTCAACTAACAGAACAAATGACAGTTTGGGACCACTGACAATGGAAAACATGAAAATATGTTCACTGTTCAATTACAGCTACAGTGGTGTGGCACAGAGCAACAACTCAGAGTGCAACCATACAATAAAAAACAATTAAGTAAAACAAAAGAAATAAAAGAACCAGCAAGAAAACAACTCTGTGTGAGCCAGTGGAGCTCAGACATTTAGAAATTGGAAGCTGCAAAAACAGATGTAGTAGTTTAAAATTTCTATCTAAATCAAGTGTGGTAAATTTTACTTTCCTGATGAAGAAAGAATTCAGAAAAATTGTCAAATCAGGTGGAATAATGTTTAATCCAGTGTACAGAGACAGCTCAGAGCAGACTAGAAACAATGAGAACAATGAATAGAAATTAAGGAAAACAAAAGAACCAACCAGAAAACAGCTTTGTGAGAGCCAGCAGTACACCCTTTTCTTTGACTCATGACAAGCTCAGAGTTACTAAATTCAAGCATGGGGGGTGGAGGGTGCAACCTCCCACACTAGAAATTTACAAAAAAATAAATAAATAACTTTATAAAGGAAAACAGTAATTGTCAAAAGTTGCTCTTCTCCAGAAATTTTGCATTTTTTTTTTTAATTTTAGGACTCAGAATTACAGGTTTCAGAATTTCAATGGATGCAGCACAAAGACACAACTTCCATAATCTATCAACATCATGATTTTGCATATAGTTGGGTATGTTCAACACGTAGGTGCAGTGATGGATAGGTCTTTGAACTGCGAGGTCATTGGCAACATTTTAAAGAAGTATTATTTCGTTATTTCATTATTAAATATATACTCAAACCTATTATATTTAGACAGTCTGAATGTTTGCTTACCTCATTTAAATCAGTGGTAATACCTTACACCAGTAATGGATCAACTTTTTGTATGTATGGCATTAGGGAAAAAACATCAAAAGGGTCCAACAGTTCTCTACCAAGAAAAGGGCAGGTAGCAATGGTACAGACAGATTACCTAGACTTCAGTAGCACTCAGTCAGATACAGAATTTGGATAGATGAGGCATAATTATGATCTTTAATTGCTCTAAAGTTGACATCTTGCCAGGTACTTTAGACATCACTTTTCTGTGCAATTATTATTCCACAAAAAGTAATTGCTATATGGTCAATGTTTAAAAATCCAATCATAACGGAAATTTGTTCAAAAGTATTAGTCAAAGATGTTGGAACCTTTTACCAGTGAGTCTCAGAAGGGCCACTACCATAATCACCTTCAGGTATAGTAGAGCAGCTCTGGAGTCTGATGAAATGGAGGCTCCTCAGAACATTTAAGAAGGTCCTGAGACTGATTAAGCAAATGTTTTGTAATGCACATGTGCATTAATGCTCTTCCTGTTACTGTGAAATGTTACCAGCAGTTGATCACAGCTACCAGTGTATGGGGCTGACGTTGGACAGCTTTATGGGTTTAAACATTTATGGACTGGAATTCAAATGTTGTTGTTGTTACTTACCCAAGCACCCTGCTGAACTCGTTTCTCTCCCTCTGAGCCTCCACTGACAGGTAATGTTCTTTAAGGGCCACCTGCTCTGATCGAGCTTGTTTTAGCATGGCTTCTGTTTCTGCTTTCTTCTGTGCTTCCTCTTTTTCCTTCTTCCGCCACTGCCTCTCTGCTGCTTCCTGACTGCGTTTTGCCCTTAGTGCATCCTGAAAATTAAGGAAATAAAACTAGAAGCACATTTACATTTTTAATGAAGCTGTGTACTAAAGTGCATTCTTCAGTAACTTTTAGCTTTTATGGAAATCAAATGTAAAGTAGAACTGTGGGTGGCATTTGCTAATCTGTTTACAGTATCAAATGCCAGACTCTGTCACTGTAAGCCTCTTTTAAACCGTAAACATGTCTTTGAGTGTTACCCACATACCAGAAAGGTTAGTCCTTTAGGCATCAGTGAAAAAAGGCATATGCTGGAAAACACCAATCACTTCCAACTGGCAGATGCAGAGTCAGACCAACACACACACACACACACACACACACACACACACACACACACACACACACACACACACACACACACACACACACACACACACACACACATATGCACATTCCCGCACACACACATTCCTGCAGACACGCACACACACAAACACACACACGTGCATGCACACACACTCACACACCCACACTCACATATACATGCATGCACATTCCTGCAGACACACACACACACACACACTATATATATATATATATATATATATATATATATATATATATATATATATATGTTCCTATCTAATGGCTGAAGTAACGGAATGCCGAATTACAGATTACCGAGACCGGTCTGCCGAACGTACACATTTAAACGGCTGAATAACACTATGCCAAAGCACTCTACAGTGGGGAAAGGGAATTTATGCATTTCCCCACTGTAGTGCGGTCTCGGAGTTAGTATATTTAAGTGGGGGGGTGTGAGGGGCACAGCCCCACACACAGGGGGTGCAGGGGGATGAAGCCCCCCTGCAAAACATTTTTTTAAACTACTTACATATACCAACTTCAAGACCGCACTACAGTGGGGAAACACATAAATTCCCTTTCCCCACTGTAGAGTGCTTCGGCATAGTGTTATTCGGCTGTTTAAATAATCGGCAATGTGTACGTTCGGCAGACCGGTCTCTGTAATCTGTAATTTGGCATTCCGTCACTTCGGCCATTAGATAGGAATCCATATATATATATATATATATATATATATATATATATATATATATATATACACATATTTATAGTTATTCAACATTTGCTTACTGGGAAAGTCTGACTTGGAATGAAGCCAATTGTCAGCAGAGGCCTGGGGGAAAATGCTGCAGACACAGGTCTTTGAAATGTGGGAGGAAACCAGAGCACCCAGAGGAAACCCACACAAACGCACAGTACATGCAGACTCTGAACAGAAGGCACCCCAGCTGAGAATCGAACCTGAGAACCTCTTGCTGTGAGGCAACAACTGTACCGTCGCACCACTACCACTAAAATTCACAACATTGAATCCCATAATATTGAAAAAAGTTAGGAAAGCAACATGCACTATATTCCAGCACAACTAC
The DNA here is from genome assembly GCF_019279795.1 of Protopterus annectens. Lineage (NCBI taxonomy): Eukaryota > Metazoa > Chordata > Ceratodontiformes > Protopteridae > Protopterus > Protopterus annectens. The sequence goes on from NC_056739.1 coordinate 1,793,716,383, forward strand.
ATACTGAAGCAAATAAAAAACAAACCATATTACACTTCTCCAATTATAAGCAGGGGGACAAGCCCTCCTGCACTCACACACCCTGCTACTTAAATATATCAACTCTGAGATAACACTACACTACACTAAGATGTGTTATGTTGTAGTATAGCAAGTAAGAAGGGAATATGACTGAGGTTACCTATGAAACTCATGTAAGCATCGGAGAGATATATAGTAATGTGTAATGTTTTAACAGTGAAGTAGTGTTTCTAACAGAAGGTTAAGGATAGTTTTCTGCAATTTAAACATGCAGTCAAGAAGGGTAGAATGGTATGTTTGCCATTTTGTTCTGTGTAGTGAGAACTCGGAGTTGATATATTTAAGTAGCAGGGGGTGTGGGGGTGCAGGGGGGCTTGCCGCCCTTGCTTATAGTTGCAGAAGTGAAATATGGTTTGTTTTTTATTTGTTTCAGTATGTAGTTGTGTTAAAATATATGAAATGTTGGTTTACTATGTATTCACAATGTTATGGGATTCAATGTTTTGAATTTTCAGTGTTTTGAATTTTCAAGCTTTTGGTTTCACTGTTTTGAATTTCAATATTATATACATGCATGCACATTCCTGAACAGATACACACATACATGTGCACGCGCAAGCACATACACACACACACACACACACACACACACACACACACACACACACACACACACACACACACACAGACACACACACACACACACACACACACACCATACCAAGATTAGCACATTATTCTTGTAATACTGACTTGCAATCAGACATACATCCTCAAACAGTGAAAAGGCGCATGTTGTGCACTTAGGTTCATCCAAAATAGAACAGTGAATCACCAATACAGATTTTGCCAAAGAAAAAAATGGTCCACAAGTTAGATCCTTCAAAACCACGTTTTGAAAGACTTTTAAAATAAAATTAATACAACTTGATGAACGTTTCAAAAACAAATGTAATCCAGCTAAATATGCTTAAGCACTTTCATCCCTCATAGACTTGGGACTTCATCAAAACCATTAATAAAGCAATTAAAAACCTTTATATAATTTATTTAAATCAGTCATATGATACTGGATTAATTTAAAGATTTTAAAGAGCCAGTACCACAAATCACAGTGTTTACAACCCATACATATAAAAATTCACATCTCACAATAAATCTGTTTAAGTGTGAGCACAAAAAACTTTTTGACACCAAAAATTATTATACAATAAATATATATAATAGTCAAAACACCTCACTGCATTTTTCCTTGTTAATAAAAAATTAATAATATTGTTTTGCAAATATTGCATCTCAATAAAAAAAATGAGCTGACAGATTAGCTCTCCCTTTTTCATATCTGTTTCCCAGGAACCTCCTCTCAAACTTTTTTGGACTATTTCTAATATTCTAAATAAAAACTTTTTGAAAGAGGGACAAGAAAGTGTATGTCTGAATAATGCATTATTAGTATTTCTCCTGGCAATGGCATGGGTATGTTTGTATATACACTTACAAAACTGCCTTTTGGTCTTACCAATGTAAACATTGTTACAAGATGTGCATATAGCTATATAAACTAGCCCCCAAATAACACAATTGCCCTCCTCTAACTCTATCTCCATTGTTGGGGACCCAATGGAAACCTTTTTCTTTTCCAAAATGTAACAATAATGTTATTTATTAATTTATTAAAGGTAAGTTGACTGGATCCTACGTTCCATTTTGAGCTAGAAACTTCTTCCACAAAAAAAAAGAAAGTACACTTACCGTAATAGTAGTTGTTCAAATGATCTCTGCTGCAGTTCCTTAGATATGTATGTTATATTCTGCCCAGGATATAACAGCCAGTCAGTTTCAAAAGCTTAAGGGCACTTTCCATGTGTCCAAACTGCTATCAGTTGGAGCACAGCTGAATAACCTTTTGTATTATAACTGCATAATGTTTGTAGATGTGGAGCATTTCTTCCCAGACTTCTGTTGAAAAGGATCATTTACAGTTCAGCCAGATAATCTTAATTAATAAATGCAAATAAGCAAACAAACAAATATAGATAAATAAATAAAATGTATAGCAACCATAATCAAGAGACCACTCAAGCTAAAAATGCTGTAAGGGGCCTCTGTCACCATTAGGAATCAGTCATCCGAATAAGGGGAGACACGAGGTCTTTCTGTACGGTCTCTGCCACAGCAGTTAGAACCCTGGACCACAGCAACCTAGAAAAAATACTAGGCAACTGATCACTGGGACCATAAGAGGCACAGTCATATACTATTTTAAGTAGACACAGTTAAAAGTTCTTGCAACCCTTTATGAGTATTTAATAGTGTCCACCTCCCAAATCAAGCCGGCAATACATGATAATCCCGGTGTAAAAAAGTTATGTCTGCACATCCAATCATTAAGACTAGCCTTAAAAACAGACAAAGTAGCAATTTTCTTAACCTGTAGAGGTAACATATTCCATAGGTTGGGAATATGTTGAGTCAGGAGCACATCATACCTCGCTACCTCTTAGTACAAGAAAGTTGCTAATATAAGAGAATTTATGTTAGCATGCACTTTCTGAAGGTTATGAAGTCTGAAACTCAAATGTAGGTCATTATTTAATGACTTCAATCCTTAGCGAGTTGCCAGAAAACCACAAATTTTATGAGGAAAAGACCAAAAATATGAGGTAAAAATGTGGAATTCGGTATAAATATGGACAGTTGAGAGGTACAGAACCCATCCATCCAATGAGTCTTGTTTATATGTTGGTGTAAATTTAAGCCCCTGGTTCTGGTGTTTGTAGCACAATTGATTTTTATGAAGAAATAGGAGGTCAAATAAGATTAAATCTTTTGTGGCCTGAAACGTGAGACACAGGTCATCTCACAGCATCTTGTAGTATACTGAGTATAAGAAGAGTTGTGCCAATCAGTTGGAATTGTTGAAAGATTTAAGGTCTTTACTTTTTGTATAAAAAATCTTGTGGTCTTTACAAATGAGGCATATCCTTGCATTTGTACATAACACAAGGGGGAAATTTATTAGATGATGGGTCTGATAAAGGAAGAGTACAGTGATAAAATGACTTCTTTGGATTCTGAAGATATTCTCTTGGAAATTAAGTGGATCATGTAACAGGATTTCCTGCCTGTGGTGGACATGTGGAGATCAAATGAGAGACAATTGTCCACATAAGTACCCAGGTCTCTTATGACCATATCTGTTTGAAGAGGAGCACCACTTATAATGCATGATGTGGGAAAATATAATTGTGCAAGTTGTACTTAACCTGTAACAGTTGATGTTAGATTTCTCACTGCAGTAGTCTTAGGTTATATGGATTGTGTCTTACTCATGTTTGTATACTTACTTTTTGACGATACAAAACTGTTAGTTGTTGATTGTTTTATTGGTTCAGGATGAGAATACTCCTCCTTAACTTTTGGGCAAGAAAGTTCTGAAATATTTTAATCTGACTGCTGATTTTTCTTCTTCAGGGCTGTCTATTCAGCAGTTTTGGAGAAGGTGTGGGTGGGAGACAGAGTTTTTGGAAGCTGTCTGGCATCTTAGGCAGCACTGATGAAGTTGAATATTTATGGTTATGGGTAAGTACAACTTACACAACTGTACTTTATCTCACAAGATGGACTTGCTGACACAGAACATGGGCTGTCTAATTCACCCCAACACATTGACACTGAATTTGACTCTTTGGTTGATAGAATTTTAACATTCCTTAAGCACCACTTCTCTGAGGATGTGCTTAAGGTTTTAGAGGAGGATAGATACCCAATTATAAGGAAATGCTATGTTTCTAAATGGAAAAGATTGTCCTTATGGTTCCATAAAAAGAATCAGGATCCTTATCCAATGAGTATTCTTAATACTCCTGCTTATTTGTGTGAGTTGCTCAGTGTTGGGTTGGCATTCTTTTCTGTCAAAGCACATATGTCAGCAATTTCTGCATGCCAGCCTCTAAATCAACCACTTTCTTCTCGATTTGAGATCAAACAGCTTTTGAAAGATGAAACCAGACCAGAGGAATTTTTGTTTTAAGTTTTTGAAAGATGTCTTAAACATTAAACCACCAAAGTGAGCTATCCACCCTTCTTAGAATCTGTACTATGTCTTGGAAAAGCATAACCTATTTCCTTTTGAACTTACTGTAGCTTCATCTCTCAAGTTTTGTATTTAGAAAATGATATTAGTGGTAGCTTTGCCTTCTGCTGAAAGGGTATCAGAGCTCTGATGGCCATTCCACCACTTCTCATTTTCCATAAGGATAGTATTACTCTCTGAACAAACCCTTCTTTTATGCCTAAGGTTGTTAATGAGATCTCTCTGAATCAGAACAACTTTCCTACTTTTTTCCTTCACCTCAGAATAAACAAGAGAGGATCTATCGTTCTTTGGACATACAAAGACAGCTCAGATTTTTTTTAAATAAAACTAAATCTATCAAAAATGTCACCAAACTTTTCTCTTACTAAGACAGAAACGTAGGGACTCCTGTTTCCAAACAAATTATTTCTAGATGGATTTCTAAAGCTATTTAATTTTGATATTCTTTGCATAGCAAACAACTCCAAACTCCAGTTAAAGCACATTCCCCATTAAAACTGAAGCCTCTTCTGGAGTTTTCTTCAAAGGTATAGAGTCTAGATTTATCCTTCAAGCAGATACTTGGTCTGCTATCCACACCTATTCTCTACAACTAGAGCAAGGTTTGCAAGGTCCATCCTTCTAGGCCTTTTGGACCATAACACAGCTCAGCCCTCTTCTTCTTCTTAGACTTTAGGAATCTCCCATCAGTAATTAATAATGCAAGGAAGGACATAGTACACTTTGTAAGAACTTACCACAGCAACAGATGTCTGATTGATCATTGTTGCAGTATTTTTCTTTCTGTTTGGCTGATATGGATTCATATTTTTTCTTCCTTTCCTTTCTGACTTGTACATATATCTGTAGAAATGTGTATATATGTATATATATATATATATATATATATATATATATATATATATATATACACATATAGCTGCCTGTACTTCTGCTTCAGTTTCTTGGTCTGGGACAGCCATACAACCCTTATGTACCTTTGCCTCTTTCTGGATCAAGTGATATGTTGGACATATGGCATGAAAGGGGAGGTCCTAGGCTTTGTTATACTGATCAGATGTATGGATATTCTTGGCAGGATATCCCATCAGCTGGTAATATTGCAACAGTGATCAGTAGGACAGATACTGTTATTGTAAGATGTTTATCATACTGATCACTTCTGCAGTATCCTATATGGGTTACATCCTGCTAAGGATACAATGGCCGGACAGCTTCCAAAGCTTAAGGGTTCCTTCCATGCAGCCAAACAGTTAATCAGCTCAAGCTGAGCTGAAGAAAAATAATGGTTTGGAAGCACTCCAGATCTTTCCTTCCACCGAAGAGTGCTCATCCTTTGTGCTTTTGAAGACTGACAATCAGCTAACGCATTCTATCCCCCCTCAGGGAAAAAAAAATTCACATTTTAATTTTATGACTGAAAGTGAACTTTTACAGTAAAATTATTTATTTTATGCTGAGAAAAAGTGTTTTTATAGGCTATCACATGACTTTTAGTAACTCTTAAACAGTACTTTTATGGAAAAAGAGTTGTTAAAACTAATTGAAAACTACTGCTTCCTTGGGGGAAATTTATATTATTTTATTGTTGGGGGCTGGGTAAGCATTTAAAGTGCTTTTTACTGTATTTTTGGTAGAAAATGTGACCTTTATATTTATCTGTTTTGTCAACTATTGCTGCCAGGCTTCCCATGGAATTGGGCATCTTTTTCAGGTATACAGTGGAACAAAATACAGGATTCCTTGGTTCTTCCTTTTTCCAGCTACAAAAAGAAGAAACTTAATAAACAGCCTTTGCCACTGTAACAGGCTACTAAGGTGCCACATATACAAATGGGTGACTATGCTGTGGCCATTTCTGGTTCCTTAGACCATTCATCTTGTTTCCTTGGTTCCCTTTGGTCTATTCCTCACAGCCAGCAAGGACTGGGGTTTAGACACATGATCTGCAACAAGGAATGACCATCTTGTCAGTCTTAGCAGAAGGAGCAGGGAGTACCTCTCTGCCTAGCCAGGCTGGAATGCCTGTACCAAGGGAGGTTTTGCTGGCAAAATTGGGTCTGTTTCTTCAAAATTTCCTGTCAGAAAGAAGCAAAACATTAGACATATATCTTCTTTTGATTCATTTACCTTATACAGGAGTGATTTGTTAGGCTTAGTTCAAGCTCTTGCTCCTTAACTCCTGCTGTTTCTGCCAAGAGAAAAAAAGGATTGTTCATTTTTGAAGCAGATCAAGATTTTGAAGAACAAAATGATTGTGAAGAGATGACTTTTGTTTTTTCTCCTCGGGTTTCTGGTTCAGATTCTGAGGACAGTGTTGCTTCTGTTACTCCTTTTGAAGAATTCTCATTGTCTGCAACTATTTCCAGAATAAATCAGTTGTTTTAATGGAAACATAATGACATTCAGTTGTCTCTGAAGAAATATTATTATTAAATGCAACTGGAATTTCCTGAACCTACATGAGTTCCTCCTGTTCTTTCAGCAATGAAGGGATATATTTGTTAAGCCCTGTAACTTGTTGAACAGCCAGTCTGCTGCACCAAAGAAAGCAGGTATAGTGGGCAAAGTTCCTCAGTCTTATGTGATTTCATCTTCTAACCCCATATCAAACCCACCAGTGATTTCTCTGGTAAACTCAGCTGCTATTAAACATCTAGTGAATGCAAATACCTCCTCTTCTGACAAGTGTGGGAAAGCTTTTCACAGAATTGGGAAAAGGGTATATTCATTTGCACCACTTGTTTTTAGGATTCTTGGCTGTCAGGCTCATATGCTAAAGTTCATACTTGCCTCTTTTAAGAATATGAGGCATATCCTATAACTGAAAAGTTCATCTCTTGACTTCCCTCCAAGTAGATTATTCTCATCTAAAAAAGCTAGTTACTACTCCTACTACTTTTTGCTTGATAAAGCACTCTTATTATAGGATAGTACCCCACCAGCCCAAAACGAGTCCTTTGAAAGTTCTTAGCTCAACTGGTGAACCTGGGAATATTGAGGCAATCAATCCTCTCCTTCTCCCACAAAACACAAATACACGAGAGAGAGATGCAACGGCCAAAGAGAACGGGCTGCTCTCTCTCAACAGGACTGGCAGCAAGACAGACAGGGAGGAGAGGCAACCACACACAATACATACCCAGTCACACATGGTACCATCACAACTTCAAATCATACACATACTCACACAAAAACAGCAGAGGCCACCAAAGCAGACACCCAAACAACTACCACCTCACGACCCAACACATGCAACACATAGACCACACAGTCAGAGTAACAGTCCACAGCCCTTAAGGCCAAACAAAATGCCAGACACACTTGTCATTGGTGATTCCATAGTCAGACACCACCAGACTGAGTAAGGAGAAGGTCGTATGACTCAGTCATTGTCCACGCTGGTGTCAACGACCTGAGATGTATATCCTACCTTCACCTAGAATGATGCCACAATACAGTGATAAGATGATCAGCAATGTCTGTCTGCCTGGGATGACATGCTGGACCTCAAATTCTAAACCTACCACCCTAGAACACCAAAAGGAAAAATTCTCAATATGGAGAACATCGATGTCTGTGCTGTGACAGAAACCTGGTTCAAGGCTCCTGAGAGCACCCCAGCACTAACAGGTTTCACAAAATCCGGACAACACCAAGAAAGGAGGGTGTCCATATTCATAAAGGACACCCACACCTCGGAGACCATCCAGGTGCAATTAACCATAGGCAAGACTGCTCTGCAATTTGTAGCATGTTACAGGCCACCCTCTCAAACTCAGGAACCTCACATGGCCTTCCTGAAAACATTGGAGGGATAAATGTATCTCCAAACACCATCATACTAGGTGACTTCAACTACCCTAATATAGACTGGGAACACTACTCAAGCCCGAACACTCTAACCCAAAGATTCCTGGAGTTCATAAACTCAAATGCCATGGAACAACTAGTCACCATCCCCACAAGAGGTGAAAACATACTTGATCTCATCATCACGAACATGGGATCAAAATGTTCTATACCCTCACTGGTGAGATCAGATCATAAACTAGCTGGAGGTCCTCATCCCGCCCCACCTGAAACAAAAAGACCACAGTGAAAAAAAACTAGTGTGGTCTCCTTTAAGCTGAGCCCCCAGTAGGTATTACAAAATCAAAAGCTGAATCACTTACAAATGCCTTCTACCAGCACCTACAGGACTGCATGGATCAGGCAATCCCAAACAAAACTAAGACTCTCTGTACCAAAGGCAAGCGTCCAGTCTGGTGGACCCCAGCCATAAACAAGCTCTACAACAAAAGGAGGAAGCTACTACAAGATAGAGCAAAAATTTGAAAAGGTAAGACACCTTTGATCATTGTAAGTAAAAACTAAGAGCTCTCATAAAATCATCCAAGGCAAATTTGGACTCTAAAGACAATCATAAGGCCTTCTTTAGCTATGTTAGAAACCTAGGAGGAAACTCCCAGATATGCTCAGAATTAGTTCAAAATGATGTGAAAATTACTGAACCTACACAGATTGCAGGTGAGAACTGCCCTCACTAAGGCAAAAACACAGCATCCATGCTGTGTGCTTCATGAACTCAACGAGGAATTAAACCCACAGTTAGGACAGCTGTTTAATCTTAGCCTCACCTCAGGATGACAAGCCTTATCTGCAAAGCCATGGAGAGGATCATAATGGAACTCATAAATAAAGACATAGGGAACTTGCAGACTTTGGATCCAACCCAGTTTGGCTTTGTCAAAGGCAGATCCTGCCTCTTAAACTTGGTTGACTTTTTGAGACAGTCACCAAGGCCATTGATGAGGAAAGGCAGTCCATACCTCATCAGCTTGAATGTAAACCCATACATCACAAGATGGGTTGCAAACTGGCTAGCGACAGAACCCACAGGGTCAGAGTTGCTGGAGCCATGTCAGACTCAAAGCCTGTCACAAGTGGTGTCCCATCTACTTTTCTGAAGTACAAGCAAACACAGGAGGGTTATGCTGACAAAGTTTGCAGATGACTCACATCTGACACAGATATCCTCCAGAAGGGCCTCACAGAAACGGATAACTGGTGCCAGAGCCATGGCCTGAAGTTAAGCCAAAAATGCATAGTCATAGCTACCATATAGGTGACAATCCACTGAGCACAGAAAAGTCATCAGGGATCTGGGGACCCAAGTTGACAGTAGTCTTCGTTTGACACTCATGTTGCTAAAGTAGTTAGGAAAACCTTCTATATCGCCCACCTGATCATGAAGGATTCACATCTAGATCAAGGGGTCATCGTCCCCTGAGGTCATCACTCATTAGACCTATGATTGAGTACAATGCCCGTTCGGAATGTATCTGACCAGACACCTGATGCAGCTGAAAGGCCCCAAAAGTTCCTCACCAAAAGGATAAAGGGTCTCAAAAATATGTCTTATGCTGCCCGACTGAAAGAACTCCAGCTTTATTCAGTCTCATACCGCTTGCTCAGAGGTGACCTGTGCCTGACATATAAGGCCATGTCAAACCCAGATTTGATGAATATGCTTCACCTCAAAAATCTAGATCCGGAGACTTAAACCTTGACACGGTTATAAATAGAACGTGCTGGAGGACAGATTCATCACCCAGGTACATGTGAGGCAGAGCACCTCGCTGGCCTTGTTCAAGAGGAATCTTGACCAATGGATGGGAGATCGCAGATATACCCCAGGGATTACTTCAGTGTCACTGCTTGACAGAGGCACAGAAAAATGATAGGCATAGTTTTTATTCAAACTAAAGGGGTGGCGAAAGCCACATAACTATGGGCTAGGCTTATAAATGCCCTTGGGCAGATAGCCTAGTATGAACCTATGAACCTATGAACCTATGAACCTATATGTTCCCTCACTGATGGACAAAATTGCATAGTGTAATCTTATTGGTTCTCAAGTGGCCACCCACTTTTTGAAATGTGCTTATGATTCTGCTGATGCTGCCTCCAGGGCTGCTGCCAGTGTTATGGTTATGAGGAAGTTTGCTTAGTTGCTGAGGATGTTAAAGCTGAAATTTGGACTTCTCCCTTAAATAGACGGGTAGCATTTGGGCCATCTGCTGCAGATGTCCTTAAAATGTATGATAAAACAGGCAAGCTGATGCAGAGAATTTGTACAATTTTTCAGCTTTCCTTCAAGTTTGTCAGGGGGTTTAATTACACCTGTACAACTTTTTACAAAAAGCAGAATAAGCAGATACAGTAAGCTATTGGCAAGCAAACATTTCAAAAGCAATGGCTGGGTGGTTTCAGGCGACATTAGGTACCCCAAGAATAAAGGACAGTCTAAGAAGCCTGATTTACTTTCTTCAAAAACCTCCCCAAACCTTTCCCAACCTAGCAGACCATTAACACCTCCCAAAAATCTGAAGCTCCATTTCTCTCTTTAGCAACAGATAACTTCAGACAAATGGGTTCTGAAAGGGGTCCATCAAGGATACAGGTGGCAGTGGGAATCTGTCCCTCCCTCCCAAGGAATTCCTTCTCATTTGCTACATTCAACTTCTATTTTCCTTCCTGTCTTTCAGCAATTGCTATCTGGGGGTTTATAGATGCCACCCCCACCACATCAGATAGTTGAAGGTTTTTATTCAAGAATGTTTCCTGTGGCAAAAAAAGATTTGTATAGACCAGTTATGAATCTTTCCTTCCTAAACCAGTTGTGATAATGTCCAAGTTCAAAATATTATCTCTTCAAAATGTGTTGCCTCTCATTCCTCATTTTAAGTTTTTTGGTGACCTTAGATTTAAAGGATGCTTATAATCAAATAACTCCATATTTCAGACATTTCTTAAGGTTTTCTGTGTCTGGACCATACTTTCAGCTCTCAACATTGCCCTTTGGACTACCCATTACTCCAAGGGGTATTTATAAAATGACTTTCTCCAGTTATAACCTACTGCAGACTGCAAAGTATTCACATTTTCCTTATTTAGACAGCTTGCTTATCTTTGCAGAATGCTTCTCAAAGTGTCAGGAATCTCTCACTTGGGGGAGATATCTACTATACAGATGGAGGTTCCAGGATAGCGTCCACATGTCTTGTTTAACTCCTCACAAGGTTGTCTTTTAGGGTGTCTTCTTGGCACTTCAGTTCAAACAGCTTTTGGAGTTGTGAATTATATGCAGCATACCTCATTCTGAAAACAATGGCAGGGATTTGTAATGTAATGAAGTGAATCATTGCAAAGAGACAATTTCATGCATTATTGTATCCTTATTGACCTGACCTAAGCATCTATATTTATGTATGATTACCGTAGTAAACGAGCCAGCAGTAAGAACATATTGTACAAGTCTTAAAACATGTAAACTTCATGTAAGGAAAACAAAAGCACATTCAAGAAGCAATATCTTCAATTTTCCACATAAACATAATTCATCAATCTGCTAGACTATGTCTCTGTTACAGAATGTCACCGTTTTTCTTGGATGTATCATTCACAGCCATTTTTCTATGTGCTTTTATATCACTTGTACTTGGCTGTTCAGTTCTAGCCTTATTATTTTTTTCTCTTCTCCTCTCTATGAGAGGGTTGGTATAATTACTGAAAAATCCAAAATGACAAACTATTGAACACGAACCCAGTAGCACAATAACAAGTGCCGGACAGGCGTTTTATTCAAAATAAATTTATTATAAAAATGAATGGTAAGCGCTTTCGGCTATGCAATACAAGCCTTCATCAGACAATCTATTGAACACATTGCTTCAGTTTTTAAACCTTGTAGCATGTAACCAATTGACTAATTAGCCAATGATGTTCCAGCTCATTAACATTAAATGAATTTCTAATCCTAGTTTAAGCATAAAATATTTCATAATTAAACCATTTATATAATTATAATTATACATACTATGAATTTATTAAAACGAATGAATAATACTTGAAAACATATTAATATAACTTATATTCTGACCAAAGAATATATAAATAAATATATACAAAATTATTATCTATTAAAAGCTCTAAGCTTTAATATACTAGTAATGGAAATAGAGTCATTTAATCCTGGGAAATGTGTGGCATTCAAATGAACCTGCCACCAATATTCCTTAGACTCTAAAATTAATTTCCAAGGACCTCTCCTAGGAGATGGTCGTACTTGTTCTAGTATTATAAAGCCAAATCTGTGTGTATCATCATGCAAAATATGCCTAAATAGAGCATTATTACTTGATTTCCTAGCAATATCATGAACATGCTCATAAATACGTTGTTTTAATTTTCACTCAGTTTTGCCTATATAGAAAACCGAGCACTGTCCACATATTGCAGCATAAACTACTCCAGAGGCATTACAATTGTATTTACCTTTTACTTTGATGTAATTACCATTAATATAAACATGTTCAGCCTCAATAACATATGAACAATAATTGCACATATTGCATTTTCTCATGCATCCGTTATTAAAATCTAATGTAGCTCTCATATTGCACCAGTCCTTTAAATTTTTATCCCTTTTATATACAATTGAAGGCTGCTTTCCTAATACATTTTCCAATAGCATATCACCACTAAATAAAGTCCAATTTTTCATAACTAAATCTTTAATATAACCAGAGTCTTGCGTATATGTGGTGATAAACTCCAAATTGCCTTTTATATTATGCCTGTCATCAGTGGTAGTATCAGAATTTCTACCATTATTAATTTGTGTAATTATTATGTGTTGATTAAAGACTATAGAATCTTGCTGGCTACCACAAGCAGTAACTGTATTTTCTAACAATGGTTTATAAAATCCATTAGATCTTTTAATTATAACTTCATTTAATATTCCATCCACAAACTGTTTTGGATAATCTCTATTTAAAAACATGTTTGCTATAAATTGACATTCATTTACAAATTCATCAAATATTGTAACAATACGTGCAGCTCGAACCAATTGACCTTTTAACACTGCTTTTTTATGTGTGGAGGATGATGGCTGGCAAAGTGTAGAAATTTATTGGAATAAGTTTTTTTACAATAGATATTAGCCTTTAAGGAATTTTGATGTGTGTCTTTCTGTAAATGTATGTCCAAATAGGCTATACTTTCATTTCCTGTTTCATGAGTGAAAGACAAGAATTCAGTAGTGTTATTTATATATTGAATGAAAGCCTCAATTAGTTGTGCTGGACCCTTCCATATGAAAAACAAATCATCCAGAAAACGACTATACAACTCAACATGCTGCATGAATTCTGATGGAAATAGATATCTATTTTCCCAAACTGCCATGATGACATTGGCGTATAAAGTACCTACAGAGAGCCCATCGCTACTCCCTTTATTTGTTTGAAGTATTGACCATCATGAAAAATATAGTTGTTAGTTAATACCAATTCTAACAGATCCACCATAGCATTAAGTTGATCCTGAGGTATTGGTACTATTTCAAAAAAGAAGTCAGAAAACCAAGTGATACCTAACTGATGAGGTATACAAGTGAACAAATCTTTGACATCAACTGTGATGAAAATAATATTGTTCACATTACTGATGCTTAAATTGTTTATCCTAGTGAGAAAATCCCAAGAATCCCTACAAATGTATGCTAAACTTTTTATTTTTTCTTTTAATATAGTATCAATGTATTTTGCTATGTAATACATTTTAGAACCACCTGCATCAACTATAGGACGCATTGGTTGGGTCTGCAAATTTTTATGTAGTTTAGGTGCTCCAAACATTATAGGAATCTTGGGATTGTTCACTTTCATATACAAATATGCTTCATTGGTTATCTGCCCCTGCCAGAGCATATCCTCAAGACTATAGTCAATTCTGGAATAAGCAATATTATCCTATGTGCTTTTATATCACTTGTACTTGGCTGTTCAGTTCTAGCCTTATTATTTTTTTCTCTTCTCTATGAGAGGGTTGGTATAATGGTTAAGGTCTTCACCTCACAGATACAAAGAAGAGGCTTTGATTCTGACCTCTGCTTACTGGCTAGGCTTATAATAGTTTGAACTCATTGCTTAGCATGTACCTATGAACCTTTGTTTTCTTGGCTATTCTTCTCTAAGTGTTCCCCTCGTTCCTTAAAATAAGCCTAGCCTTTACACACTGATTATTAAGTTCTTCAGTCCTGGCGCACAACCTAGGAAATATACATGACAGCTTGTTCGGTACTTTACCTGTTCAGCACGGTGACATCACAGCTTGTTCGGTACTTTACCTGTTCAGCACGGTGATCACGGGCACGTTCCTGCAGGGCTCTTAAACGGGCAACTTCTTTCTCCTTTTCCTTCCGAATCTTTTCTTGCTCTGCCTCATACTCTGCTTCCCGCTCCTAAAACATCAAACACAAATTGGATGAACTGTAGTTTACTTGGCGACCAGATCACCTGCAAAGTTGCACCCATTTTCACTAGAGGCACAGGAAGAAAAGCTGTTGAGCAGTGTATTATGTACAACTTTAACTTATTTGAAGATTAATTATATTGATATAAATAAACAAATAAAGTAACTCTAGACATTTTGAACAGATTAGACATATTAAAATGCAAATATCATCAGGAGTTAGCACAAAGAACTAAGGTAATGAGCTTTTAATGAACTGTTTCCAGTAGCCCAGGTACAGGGTTTGGTTTCTTCCACCTTGATTTGCTTGCAGTATAACGATGAACAAGTCACTTTTCCAAGCAGAGTTCCCAGGTCATCCTGAAAAGGGACACTTGTGTCCAATTTCCTTACATTGTATAAAAAAAATAGAAGAATATATCCACTGTAGAAATACCACAGTTCTGAGCAAGACTGAAACAGCATAAGGAAAAATCACCAGTTTCAGCAAATAAGAAAACTCTTATATTAAATATAGGCAGCTTCTTTATAAACAGTATGATCAGATGCTTGTAAGATGCAAAACTCATGCAGATAATTAAATGAAGTGTAACAGATTTAAAATGTGATGCATTATTAGCACATAAAACATAATAAGCCTGTCCATATAGGTTCATAGGTGTTTCCTAGGCTAATGACCACAAGGGCCTTTTTAAGCCTAGCCATGCGTCCCAAATCTCTGTCAAGTTCTGGCACCCTTGATAAGTGTAAGCATGGGCCTGGGAGATGAACCATTTACAGGTTACCTGTATCCTTTAGAGACATAGGTACCAAATCAGGGATGAATTTCCAGTTTCCCATCCAATTGTCCAAGTTGCACTTGAATTGGGTTAGTGAGGAACTCTGCTTCACATGCATCGGGAGCCTGTTCCATAGATGGGGTAGTCTCTGAGATACATACCTATCTCTTCAGCTTGTCCTATTTATATCACAAGCAAGGTTTAAGTCTAAAATGGGTAATTCTAGTGCTGTTTGCTTTGTGGATTTGAGGAGGTCCATCAGAGTGGGGTCTGACATTGCCCTGTATGCCTCATCATAGATCTCCCCTCAAAAGCCTGTAGGAGACAGAGTACAGGGATTGGGCCTTGAGGCAGTCTGGATAGGACATTTTACTTATGCTCCTGTATTCTTTTAGTGAGGAACCTCTGTGGATGTTCCAATTGTTGGATATGCCTGGTTAGGTACATACCAAAGGGGGCATTGTACTCAATAATAGATCTGATGAAAGCCAAATACAGTGGAACAATGACTTCCTTGGACTTAGATGCCATACCTTTGTTTATAAGCTGCTCAACATAGACACGTCATGGTCAAAGGCTAGATTACTATCTATGTGTGTCCCTAAGTCCCTGACTACTGGGTCAACTCTAAGGGGTGTGTTGTTAATATGATAGTTACCAGGGATGGGTAACTTCACAAAGGATACTATTATGCATTTCTTGGTATTTAGTTTTAGTCCGTTGCTCTGACACCAGTTGTTTGTCTGTGTCAGCCCCTCCTGGAGAACATTTGTGTCAGTGTGAGATTCAATGACAGCTCCTAATTTGCAGTCATCTGCAAATTTCTGGTTACTGGGATTCTGTGAAATAAGGCGCAAGTAAAAGAAAGTAATCTGTTGGGCAAAATATGAAACTAGCTGTCCAATGGAGCAGACACACACACACACACACGGTATGTACGTATATATATATATATATATATATATATATATGTGTGTGTGTGTGTGTGTGTATATATATATATATATATATATATATATATATATATATATATATATATATATAAATAAAATCCCTGTGTTTCAGCCACATATATATGTTATTTGTAGAACACACACACACACACACACACACACACACACACACACACACACACACACACACACACACACACACACACACACACCTTACATGCGACCCTACAAAATCTCCCAAATTTACAAACGTATGTGATTTATGCAGTACTCCTAATGCTACATTTAAGACAAGCATTTTTCAGAGCATTATCCTATTACCAGTTTTCTGCCAATATCCCAAGTAACATTAACTCAAATTTGTTTGTATACACTGATGTGTCATACACAAGTCAATAAGGGCACAAAAAGGACATAAAATATTTTAAGAGCATTACCTTCCTCTGAAATAAAGCTCTTCTTGCTACCAGAAAGCTGAAATTCTGTTATCATATAGTGTTTTGGACAATATTAAAAGGATATAACTTGCTATTTACTGAACATTGAAGGTAATGCTAAACTGTGTCTTCAGAGTTAAGAACATCTTCAGTCAATGAAACTGTTTTTAGGAAAAATATCACAAAAAATCTATATAAAATCTGAAATATTTTTGTGACATTTCAATGTTCATGTGATAGAAAAAAAACATGACAATAAACTGATGTTTTTAAATTAAAATTTCTGTCAAAAAATCAGGGCTGTCATTTATTAGTCAAAGTATTAAGTACAACATCAGGTCAAAATTAAGACTAAAGTTAGAACATCCCTGACACACACACACACACACACACACACACACACACACACATACATATCCATGCATGTGTACATGCATATATTGGCACTCATAATAGCCATTCATATACAGACACATTTTGACTTATTCATACACTGTCTCAGTGCTCTCTCACACACACACACACACATACAGCCATACACAGTCATGCAGTCATACATTCCCATTCACACACAGAAAGACACATCTACATTGGCTATCTATCAAGAGTGAAGCCATTCCAATTCATCCTTCAGAGATTCCCTCTATTCAGAGGCACTTTATTTATTTATTTATTTATTTTATTTATTGACATTTGTTAACCGGGTTAGTCCAACTGGGCTAATAGCCCATTTTCAGTGGAGAACCGAGGAGAAAGGCTCCAGGTTACAAAACAAATAATGCAATAAACATGAATCTCAAACAAGAATATTAATTAAAGATTTGCACTTCAGTATAGTAGAGGGGAGAGTATACAAAAGGGAGTAAAGTAAGCCTGAAATTTAACACGGAATGCACTTAGATGTGCATTCCAAGAAAGCCACACACACACTTCAATGTATGGCTTCCTACCTGTCAGAACTTTTCTGTTCCAGGCATCTATGAAATTCTAAACCTACCACCCTAGAAAACAAAAATGGGAAGAAACTGAGGGTAATGCTGCTCAATGCCAGAAGTCTAAATCTCAAAATGCACGCACTCGAGGCCCTTCTCAGTATGGAGAACATCGATGTCTGTGCTGTAACTGAAACCTGGTTCAAGGCACCTGAGAGCACCCCGGCACTATTAGGTTTTACCTCATATCATGCGTTCCGGCCCCAAAACCCGGACCACACCACAAAAGGAGGGGGTGTATCCATATTCATAAAGGATACCCACACCTCCAGGTTGGTGGCAACGCACGAAGCTTCGGAAACCATCCAGGTGCAACTAACCATAGGCAAAACTGCTCTACAAATTGTAGCATGCTACAGGCCACCCTCTCAAACTCAGGAACCCCACACAGCCTTCCTGAAGACACTGGAGGGTATAAATGTATCTCCAAACACCATCATATTGGGTGACTTCAACTACCCGAATATAGACTGGGAACATTACTCAAGCCCTAACTTTCTAGCCCAACGGTTCCTGGAGTTCATAAATTCAAATGCCATGGAACAGCTAGTCACTGTTCCCACGAGAGGAGAAAATATACTAGATCTCATTGTCACAAACATGGGGACAAAATGCTCCACACCGCAAGTATATCCCTCATTGGTGAGATCTGATCATAAACTAATCTCACTGGAAGTCCACATCCCGCCCCCACCCCACACAAAAAGACCATAGTGAAGAACTTCTCTAAAGCAAACTTCACACTACTCAAGACTGGTGTGGTATCCTTCAAGGCCCCTGAGCCAGAGGAAACCACAACCCAAGCTGCGGAAGCCCTTACAAATGCCTTCTATGAACACCTCCAGGACTGCATGGATCAGGCAATCCCAAATAAAACCAAGACTCTTTCCACAAAGGGCAAACGTCCAGTCTGGTGCACCCCAGCCATTAACAAACTTTACAATAAGAGGAGAAAGCTATTACATGATAGAACAAAATCCATAAAAGGGAAGTCACGCCTGATCATTATTAGTAAAAAAGTACGAGCACTCATAAAATCAACTAAGGCCAATTTTGAGAGAAAAATTGCCATGGATTCAAAGGACAATCATAAGGCCTTTTTCAGCTATGTTAGGAACCTGGGTGGAAACTCCCAGATATGCTCAGAATTAGTCCAAAATGATACAAAAATCACTGAACCCACAGACATTGCCAACATACTGGCAGACAGGTTCAGTGCAAACTTCACCCCTCCCCTAAAGGAGAGATAACTATCCCAGCCGAGTGTAGCCTCCCGGACATCTCAAATGCGCAGGTGAAAGCTGCTCTCTCTAAAGCTAAAAACACAGCATCAATGGGACCGGATGGTGTCCCCGGCTCTGTGCTACACGAGCTAAATGAGGAATTAAACCCGCACATAAGGCAGCTGTTTAATCTCAGCCTTACCACAGGATACGTGCCCAAGGAGTGGCGTACGGCAACTGTGGTCCCACTCCACAAAGGCGGCGCCTCTACGGACCCTGGTAATTACCGCCCCATAAGCTTAACAAATCTAGTCTGCAAAGCTATGGAGAGGATCATAATGGAGCTCATAAACAAAGATATAGGGGACTTGCAGACATTGGACCCGACCCAGTTTGGCTTTGTCAAGGGAAGATCATGCCTTTTGAACTTGGTCGACTTCTTCGAAACAGTCACCAAGGCCATTGATGAGGGAAAGGCAGTCCATACAGCCTACCTTGACCTTGCAAAGGCTTTCGACACAATACCCCACTCGGTATTGTAGAAAGACTTACCAGCTTAAATGTAAACCCATATGTCACAAGATGGGTTGCAAACTGGCTTAAGGACAGAACCCACAGGGTTAGAGTTGCTGGCGCTGTGTCAGACTCCAAGCCGGTCACAAGTGGTGTCCCACAGGGCTCGGTCCTTGGCCCCTATTGTTTGGCATCTACTTCTCAGAAGTACAGGCCAACATGGGAGGACTTTGGCTGACAAAGTTTGCAGACGACTGCAAACTGGGCGCCATAGTGGAAAGTGCATCGGACACGGATATCCTTCAGAAGGGACTCACGGAAACAGATAGCTGGTGCCAGAGCCATGGCCTGAAGTTAAACGCCAAAAATGTATAGTCATACCCTTCGGGAAAAACAAGGTAACCCCAAGCTACCATATAGGTGGCAATCCACTAAGCACAGAAGAGGTTATCAGGGACCTGGGGACCTAGGTTGACAGTGGCCTTTCTTTGACACTCACGTTGCTAAAGTGGTTAGAAAGACCTTCTACATTGCCCACCTGATCATGAAGGGATTCACATCCAGATCTAGTGAGGTCATTGTTCCCCTGTACTCTTCACTTATCAGACCAATGATCGAGTACAATGCCCCATTCGGGATGTATCTCACCCGACATCTGCAGCAATTGGAGAGACCCCAAAAGTTCCTCACCAAAAGGATAAAGGGACTCCAAAATCTGTCATATGCTGCCAGATTGAAGAAACTCCAGCTCTATTCAGTCGCATACCGTCTGCTCAGAGGTGACATGTGCCTGACATACAAGGCCATGTCCAACCCGGAATTAATGGACATGCTCTACCTCAAAAAATCCAAATCCACCAAAACCACTAGAGCAAGTGACTTAAACCTTAGCACGGATATAAATAGGACGTGCTGGAGGGATAGATTTATCACTCAGAGACTCCCTATGCTGTGGAATAAAATCCCGGTCCATGTGAGGCAGAGCACCTCGCTGACTCTGTTCAAGAGAAATCTAGACCTGTGGATGGGAGATCGTAGGTTTACCCCGGGAATCATCTCTGTGTCACTGCTAGACAGAGGCACAACAAATTAATGGGCACAGTATTTTTTCATATAAGGGGTGGCGTAAGCCACAAAAATTTGGGCTAGGATTATAAATGCCTTAGGGCAGATAGCCTAGTATAAACCTATGAACCTATGAACCTATACCAACTTCTAAATGGACACCATGTCAGGATGGTCATTTACACAGAACCCCCAAACAAACTACTATGTCAGCATGTGGAGCAGTGAACATCACTGCTTAAATACGATGGCAGTAGCTTTAGGTAGCCATGGGCAGGTCTAATTATTTCAAAGGTGTTGCGATGTGTGCAAGACTGCATGCCTTTTTCATGATTTCTTTGTAGGTGACAATGAATGCCAGTCAGTATCTTTAAATAAGAGTTTCTATTTGATTTTACTAATGCAAATGTAGTCTATAAGATTATCACTACAAAACAGTAAACAAGCAAACAAATCCTATAACTTTTAGGAAGCACACTGGATACTATTATGTTTTAAAGTGTTATTGTTGGCAGGTGTGTGTTTACTTTCTTAAATGTGAAATCAGGTTTCCTCAGTAGTCATTTTTACTTGAAGAGTAACTAAGAGATCTTCCCATCTTTAACACAGTTATCCAAGACTACTACATTTAAATCATCTGTGGTGCAGTATGAGTTCTTGTTTGTTAATTTGTTTGCTTGGCTTCTTTCCTACTTTATGGATTCAGTTTTCATTTGGATCCTGTGTGGAAACACTTAGATAAGCTGCAGACATGTTCAGTTCAAGGCACACGAGACAGTGCCTTGTAACAATATCAGCAGAAACACTCGGCAGTCTCTTTTGCTTCTCTTTTGAGAAATTGTTTGTGTTACTACTGTAAAGCACATGCAATGTCACAACTACCTTATAGCGGACGACAGGTATTATAACAATGTAACAGGAAATTATAAATCAAGGAGTGTGCATGAAAAAAATACTGGATTGGGAGAAAATATTTATTAATACACACCTCTACAAATACAATTTCCTGGTAATGGTTGCACCGGAAACATATTTTGCAGTTTATGGCTTTTCTAATTGTTTTACTTTTTAAGTTTGAGAAATTAATTCATGGTACTACAGATTTTTCCACTTAACTACTCTACATTATTATTATTATTTTTTTTATTTCAATCCCTATTTACTTATCTATTTATTTATATTGTATTTGTTAACCAGGGTAAAGCACTGATGCTCATGGATCTTTGTGAGACGCAGAGCAGAAGCTCTGTCTGGTTAAGGGACTTGATCAGAATCACAAAACAGGCAAACAGAGGCTGAAGGGATCGTGCCAATGACTGCAGGAGGTAGACCATTAAAAGACCATAGTCTTAATACTTTTCACCAGATTGTGCTTACCTTTCATGTAAGCATTTTTAAATTAAAAAAAAAAAAAAAACTTGTATTATTTTTTATATCTGAAAAGAGATTGTTACTTTTTTAGAACGTCTTCATTGTTGGTCGCACTCATACTTCTCATGCTGGTGTGGGATGTAGGTCACAAATGATTAGTTATTATACTTTGCTACTTACACAGGCAGCATAACTTAACAAGCTTTGTAATGTAGACAGGACAGTACAACCAGTCTAAAATCTGTCCAGCTGTGTCATAGAGCAACAACCACCCATGTATTATAATAGTTTAGAGAATGGACAATCCATAGATCATAACGCAGGGTATTAATATGCAAGTAATGCCCACTGAAAAAAACGGGTCTGCTGCTTCACAGCAGTAAATCCAGCCACCATGGACCTGGGACAGAAAAAAACTAACGGCCACCATTATTTCACACTCGATAAACAGCACTTTTGCTGTTTAGCGAGTGTAAAATAAAAACAAAAAAAGAAAATTAAAAGAAAAAGTGTGCACATGTGTGTGTGTGTGTGTGTGTGTGTGTGTGTGTGTGTGTTGTCTGTGTGAGTGTATGTGCGCATGTGAGTGAAAGCAAGATCGATCAAGCCGTTATTTTACACACACTAAGCAGTGCTTTTGCTGTTTAGAAGTGTAAAAAAATATATAAACAGAAAAAAGTGTATGTGTGTTTATACATGTATGAGTGTGTTTATGTTTCTGTCAGCATGTGAGTGAATGCATGCATGAAAGCAGAAGAAACAATGTGTGTGTGTGTGTGTGTGTGTGTGTGTGTGTGTGTGAGAGAGACAGAGTGAACAGCAAAATCGATTGAGCTGTTATTTTACACTTGCTAAGCAGCACTTTTGCTGTTTAGTGAGAGTAAAGTAAAAACGAAAAGAAACTTAAAATAAAGTGTTTGTGTGTGTAGGTATCTGTGAGTGAGATTGTATGCGTGTATGAAAGCAGAACAGACTGTGTGTGTGTGTGTGTGTGTGTGTGTGTGTGTGTGTGTGTGTGTGAGAGAGAGAGAGAGATAGAGAGAGAGTGAAGAGTGAGAGCGATCCCTGGCAGCAGCAGCGGTTAAGAGGTTTACATACCTCTCAACCTCCTATCTCAACATGTATGGATAAGCATAAAATAAACAGGGGACAAAGGCTCAAAATAAAATATTTTTACATGATCCTGTTATAAAATCGTTACTTCAACATTGGGATTTGTGTCAGCTTGCATTTTCTCAAGCAGAAGTATGTGTATGTGTGCCTGCATGAGACAGATCGATTCCTGGCAATAGTAGTAAAGAGGTCTACATATTTCTTGATCTTTCAGCTAAAGAAATATTGATAAATAAAATAAAGGGAGAACAAAGTCTCAAAAATAAGAATGGATTTTAATTATTGTTCTTATTAAAGTTGCTTAAATAGCAGGATTTATGTTTGAATTAATTTGTTCGATTCCCGGCTGGGGTGCCTTCTGTGCGGAGTCTGCATGTCCTCCCTGTGGTCGCGTGGGTTTCCTCCGAGTGCTCCGGTTTCCTCCCACATTCCAAAGACTGAAGACTGTAGGTGAATTGGACACTCTAAATTGGCCCTAGGAGTGAGTGTGTGCATGTGTGTGCCTTCTGTGGAAGCTTGGGCACTGGGCTGGCAACTTGACACCATAAAACTCCACTGCTAATCATGAGCGGACAGGTGATCCGCTGTGGCGACCCCTAACCAGGAAAAGCCGAAAGAACAAGAAGATGTTTGAATGAATTTTCTAAATGAAAGGAAGTCTAAAACTCAAATTTATGTCATCATTTAGAGACATCAGTCTCTAATAATTGGCAACAAACCAAATGTTTTAGGAGAAAGGAACCAAAAAAATAAAGTAAATACCTGGACATTTTTAAAGTGTTACATTTTGGATGTAAAATGCTTCCTCCAACACGATTAACATATACTATAGTAAGTTTGAAACATTAGGCGGAGGAACTATTTTACATCAAAAATATATATATAAAAAAAAAATAGTGCTTTAAAATAAATAAATAAATAAATAAATAAATAAATAAAACAATTTTACAGAAAGTCCATTCTCTAAGCTCAATAATGCCTTCCAGGCTGTGTGTTAATGTGTAATTAATGCCCTTCCAAGGGTATAGAGGTCCTCTGTTATAACACCCCTGGGCAGGCGTTAATTAGACATTAACGCACACTGCCAGGCATTATTGCTTGCTTATTTCCTAAATTACTGAAAAATACTTACAGATTGCTCTAGGCTGAGAGCTAGAATTAAGACCAACATGAAACTGTGTTCATTTAATATGAAAGGACAGACACACACCTGATTGAATATTGAAGAATGTTTAAGAAGAATAGAAATTCCACTGGTTATCTTTTAAAACTGGCACTGAATCAAATCTTCACCATTTAGTAAGAGAACTATAAAGCATATGAGAAACAACTACAAGGTAGGACAGGACATACTTAAAAGAGATTGCATTAAAACTTGCACTGCTAAAGGAGGTATAATAAAGAGATTGCATTAAAAACTACTCGTGTACCAACACCTTTACCCAACAATTCTTGGAATTCATAAATTCCAACGCCCTGGATCAACTAATCCATAGTCCCACCAGGGGCTCCAATATCCTAGACCTGGTCATTACCAGCATGGGAAATCGATGCTCCACACCTATGGTCACCCCTTCGTTAGTCAGGTCTGACCATAAGCTAATCACCCTTAGCATCCACATCCCACCACCACCCCCCAGTAAGGAAACCTCCATAAAAAACTTCTCCAAAGCCAACTTCATGCTACTCAAGTCAGAAGTGACAAACTTCATTACATCCATGCAGACAGGAGCTGAAAGTTCAACTGCTGAATCCTACACTAAAGCACTGTACGAGCACATCCACTCATGCATGAATTGTGCCATCCCAAATAGAACCAAGATGCTCTCCAACAAAAAAAGGAAGCCAATCTGGTGGTCCCCTGCCATAAACAAACTTTACAACAAAAGGAAGAAACTGTTGCAGAAAAGAGGAAAATCCCAGGATGCAAAAAACTCCCTTACCAGCCTCAGTTAGAAACTGAGATCCCTCATAAAATCCTCCAAAGCTAGTTATGAAAATAAAATTGCCAAAGATTCCAAAGACAACCACAATGCATTCTATAACTATGTCAAGAATCTAAACGGCAATGGTCAGATCTGATCTGAGCTAAAACAGAATGGCATTAAATATACTGATCTCAAGGATATTGCCAATATCCTGGCAGATCGATTCAGTGCCAACTTCACCCCCCTCTCACCCCCCTAAACGGCTCATCTCAATACTGGAAGATTGCCAAATTCTGGTAATAACAGCCACACAGGTAAAAAGTGCACTCTCCAAAGCTAAGAATACAGCATCCATGGGACCAGATGACATCCCGGGCTGTGTACTACATGAACTACAATATGAACTGGCACCTCACCTAAGTGTCATGTTTAATCATAGCCTCACCTCAGGTTTCATGCCCATTGAGTGGCACAGAGCTACAGTTATCCCACTCCACAAGGGGGGATCCACCTTGGATCCCAGAAACTACCGTCCCATCAGTCTGATGAGCCTTATCTGCAAGGCCATGGAGCGTATTATCATGGAACTGATAAACAAAGACATTGGCAACCTTCAAACACTGGACCCCACCCAGTTTGGGTTCGTGAAGGGCTGATCTTGTCTCCTGAACCTGACTGACTTCTTCGAATCAGTCTCCAGAACCATGGACAAGGGTAAAGTGGTCCACACAGCCTATCTAGACCTTGCCAAGGCCTTTGACACCATTCCCCACTCTGGAATCATAGATAAACTTACTAAGCTGGGCATTAATCCCTACGTCACCCAATGGGTTGCCAACTGGCGTACTGACAGAACCCACACTGTAAAAGTAGTCAACTCCAAATCCAGCTCCAGACAAGTGACAAGTGGAGCACCTCAGGGTTCAGTCCTGGGACCCTCTTGTTTGGCATCTACTTCTCTGAAGTACAGGCCAACACTAAGGGACTCTGGCTAACAAAGTTCACAGATGACTGCAAACTGGGAGCCATTATTGAATCCCCAAATGATGTGGATACTCTACAAAAGGGCCTTACAGAAACAGATGCTTGGTGCCAGAGCCATGGGCTCAAGCTCATTGCCAAGAAATGTATAGTTATCCCCTTTGGAAAAAAACATGTACCCATGAATTATTACACTAAACACCGAAAGTGTGATAAGAGACTTAGGGACACAGGTGGACAGTGGTTTCACCTTCGATAACCACATCGCCACAACAGTCAGGAAATCCTTCTATGTGGCACACCTCATCACTAAGGGCTTTTCATCCAGAAAAAAGAAGGTCATTATCCCACTGTACTCATCGTTCATTAGACCCATTATAGAATACAATGCCCCATTTGGTATGTACCTCTCAAGACATCTGCAACAACTGGAAAGGCCGCAGAAATACCTCACTAAAAGAATCACAGGCCTAAAGCAGATGCCCTATGCTGACTGCCTTAAAAACTCCAGCTATACTCTGTCACATATCGTCTACTCAGAGGCGATCTCTGCTTAACATACAAGGACATGTCAAACCCAGAGCTGTTGGACATGCTACACTTAAAGAAATCCCAATCCCTCAGAGACACATGCTCCAGGCATCTAAACCTTATCATCACAATAAACAAAACATGCTGGAGGGATAGGTTCCTGACCCAGAGACTCCCCAGACTCTGGAATAGAATGCCCATACATGTCAAGCAGAGTGTCTCTTTGGCCCTCTTCAAAAGGAACCTTGACGACTGGATATAAGAAAGGAAATTCACCCAGGGGATTATGTCAGTCACCCTGCTAGACAGGGGTCCAGGGAAGCAAACAGTGTGGGAAGAAATAGCCAGGGAATTGTTACGGCTAGGCTTGTATAGGCCCTAGGGCTGATAGCCTAGTACCAACCTATGAACCTATGAACCTGCACTGCTGAAGGAAGTATAATAAAGAGATTGCATTAAATCCTGCACTGCTGAAGGAGGTATAATACAGAGAGTGCATTAAAACCTGCACTGCTGAAGGAGGTATAATAAAGAGATTGCATTAAAATCTGTCCTGCTGATGGAGGTATAATGCTTAGAGTAAATGTGAAACAGTATTTTGCTGATGCACTGTTTTGAGCTGAATGATGTTAAAGCAAACAACATGTTAATAAGGTCAGTGCAGTTTTCAGTTACAGAAGGTAGCAGTCTTTAGTAGCGTGGGAAAGAAACCAGTCTTCCCGTTTTACTGGCTGATGTAAAGCTATGCTGCAGAAATGTGAAAAATCAGAAGATGCAAACAAGAAAGTATGACTGGCTGAAATGAAAGGAGTTAAATAAAAGGACAGGACTGATGTTCACAATATTTGCTCAAGCAGAATTAAGAAGCATGCTTTAGCTCACACACATGCTCCGTGCACTCTCATCCATCCTTCCTAGAGGCACAGGTGCTCTAGAGCTGAGAGCTCTAATGTAGCTGCTCAGCACCTGAAGCTCAAGCAAATATTAAATAAGTGTTCTTGAAGGGTCAAGCACCCTGCATCCTGTATACTTCCTGTTACTAAAATATATACCACCTCCCAGGCTCCACAACTGCACTCTTAAAAAAGCCAAATAATTGAACACAAGTGAATTTAATGTACTCTTCTTTTCCTTCACACAGCACAGTCCTTCATTCCCTGCACCGCCCTAAAGTGTGCTAACCCTAATCCTAACCCTGCCCATGCCTTTATGTCTACCCCATACCTTATCAAAGAACAATTATTTTCATAACACAAGAAAACTCAGATACACATTACATTCAAAATCACACATGCACAGCATTGTATCTATCTACTTAGCTAGTCTTTACTCTAACCTTGACACACACTTGCACACAGACTCCCATCCCCTAATGCCTAAACTTTTACTATATCTGAAAATGTAGGCATTAACATCCAAAATACACACTTATTTTCTGCAATACAGCTTTCTATTTTTTACATTTAATTGATAATTGGGCTCCAAACCAGTTATTTTTCATTAAGAAAAAAAAAGGCATTCTGCTTTAATTCTGTTGTTCCATTGCACTTCTGTTGACCATAGTATAGACTGGATTCAGACCAGCTGAATCCAGTTCTGTTTGAGGACTGAACATTAAAAATCAGGACATCTTCTGTTGGAGACTTTCCCCTTGTGGCAGGAGTATACAGTAGGACTATCCAATTGAAGGTTGCTGTTTCAGGGCTCAGTTTGAACTTTTTCATTGGTTTCTTTGTATTAGCTGCTTTGCTTTTATATTATCCTTAAGGACTGTGTTGGTGTAGGTTGGAGCTTGTCTTAGAAAGGCTCCAGAGAGTTAGGCAATCAGCCTCTGCTCCTCTGATCATACCAAACCAATCCGAGAGAACTATGAATGCTAAGTTTCAATTTTACTACTGCATTTGTTGCACTTGACTGTATTTCCCACCAGCTGCTGGTTTTACTTATTTAAGAAAAGATCTATTCTGCTGTTTTATTTTGTTGCTATAGTTAATTAAAAAAAACTGTGCTGCTTTTTACCCTGTTGCCTATTTAAGAGAGAATAAAGTATTCTGCTTTAATTCTGTTGTTCTGTTGCACTTCTGTTGACCGTAGTATAGACTGGATTCATATTGGCTGAATCCAGGTCTGTTTGAGGATTGACTAAAAATCAGGACATCTTCTGTTGGAGAACCCCCCCCCCCCCGTACTCTTGTGGGGGGAGGATTATCTAATTGAAGGTTATTGGTTCAGGGCTCAGTTTTGAACTATTTCATTGGTTCAAGGTTCAGTCTGTGCTTTTTCATTGGTCTCTTTGTATTAGTTTCTTTGCTCTTGTTTGCACGTAGTGCAGTATTGTGCACTGCCGCACAGATGGGGAAAGTCTTGCCGGTTATAGACACAAAGGTGCCAATAGACACATTTTCCCTTAGAAGCAGCTGCTGTCTAGCAGAGCAGTTCTAAAACAGCTCTCATCTGTTCAGTGAACCACCTAGCAGTGATTTTACCTCTTCCTATCAACATCAGACCCTATAGATCCCCTTTTTTATAGACCTCCTACCGTATACCCCATAAGTTAGTCCCCCTAAAATAGCCCCGTACCATATACCCCTATCTTTTTCTCCTTATCAGTGAAGATACCAGTTTCAAACCTTGCATTATGGACTGTCAGTTTCCCTCTGTTTCTCCTGCTAGTTTGTTTGACATGAGTTTTCTGAGGCAGTGCAGCAACTGCCTCATGTACACTGACAACATTTTACTCCTAAATCACTCAAGTACAATTTGCAAGAGATGCTGCTACACTAAAAATCTGGAATCACTGATGTCATGCACCCAGAACAGCAATGCTAAACAGGCTCACACACATTGACTCCTATTCATAATATGCACCCAACACATAAACCTTGATATGTGGAGATACTCTCCAGAAATAAATAAAAAGCAACAATATATAGTCATGGACTCTGGTAATACACCAATTTTATTAAGAACAAGACTTAACGCTCTGGCTACAAGCCTTCTACGAGTACAAACACATACAGCTCTCATCCATCTTATATACTTAAAAAAATGAAACAATTAACCCATTAAATAATTAATCAATTATATCACATATTTCCTGTTGCATTCTTTGTTTAACCCATTGGGTTCCAAAGCATTATATTTTAAAATAAAAAAAGTTTCTTTCTTCAACAATTTATCCTTCATTTTCACATTTTCTCCTAAAAATATCTCAACTTTCTCCACAATGCAACCAACCAATCCACCTGGTTTAGCATTATATTTAGACATAAAGTGCTGTCCCAAAGAGCTATCCAGCTTCTGATTTATTATATCCTTGATATGTTTCTACATGCGTGTATTAAATGCTCTACCCATCTCTCCTATATAGTAAAGGTTACTACTACATTTTAGGGCATAACCTACCCCTTCTGTTTTACATGTGCATAAATTCCTAGGTGTGTATCTTATATTATTTTTTTTTGATAATACTTGTACTATATGTCTACAATTTGAGCAATTGTTACAAGCTATTGTGCTTGCTTTAGTTTCTATAGGGTTTATCAAAATAGTATCTGGTACCATAAAGTGGTTATGTACTATCATATCCGTTAAATTACTTCCTCTCTTGTATGAAACTTTAGTATGTTTCTTCAACAACGGTTTCAAATCCTTATCACCTGTTACTATCCCTCAATATTTTTTTACTTCCTTAACTATACTCTCTGTCAAAATATTGAAAGTAGTAACAAAATATACTTCCTTATTTTTCTGTTCTTCATATTTTTCTTTTATATATTCCATTCTTTTTTCATTATTTTCTACCGAGCCCCCAGGGCTCTCTCTCTTCCTTTACCCACTTTATGGTACGTTTCTTCCAAAACCCTTTTTCTAGCTTCTTTCACCATTTTTATATCGTATCTCCTCTCTTTAAACATGTTCTCTGCCAGTGATAATTCGGCAAAACCGAAATTAAATGTTCCAGATGACAGCTGGTGCAATATAAAAACAAATGATTCTGGTCAAATTTCATATGAACTGAAGTCTCCAAACAATTGATGTCTATATCTAAACATGTTACCTGTTTCCCTATTTGGATACCATCAAATTTAAATCCAAAATAATTCCTTTGTAAATCATTTACAAACAAATGAGCCTCTCCCTCCTTACCATTACATAGAAAGATGAGGTCATCAATAAACCTGAAATATAATGCCACCTGTGATTTATAAAACTCATGATTGTGTATGTGTATATATATATATATATATATATATATATATATATATATATATATATATTTTTTTTTTTCAGTTTCAAATTTTGCCATTACAATATTGGCATACATGGGGGCAAAAGCTGCCCCCATTGGCGTCCCTTGTAACTGATAGTAAACCTTATTATTAAATAAAAAATAATTATTTTGTAGACAAAAAGCTGCCAATTCTACCATAAAATGTACTAATGTTGAGTCACCTAAATAACTAAAAAGTGCATTTATACCATCCCTGTGTTTATTATTAGTATATAAACTTTTCACATCAAGGTTTAGCCAGTACATTTGTTTATCCCAAACCTTATTTCTTATTATACATAAAAAAATCCTGCTATCCTTGATATATGATGGCAAAGCAAACACATAGGTCTTTAAATATTCATGTAATAAAACACATATATTTTTTCAAAAATATTTTTCAGCTGAGACTATAGGTCTCCCACTTAAGTTATCTATTCCTTTATGTATTTTAGGCAGGCAGTAGAACAATGCTATACATGTGTTTTCTATATTCAACTTCTTTGTTAAATCTTCACTGGTAAAATATCCTAAATGCTGGCCTTTCAGAAGCAAAGCTTCATATTCTCTCATAGCTTTATAATATTGCTCAATATCACATTTCCTGTACGTCGTCATTATTCAAATGAGTTAAGCACATTTCCATACATTGCACATAGTTTAATATAACAATTCGATTCCCCTTATCTGATTGTTTCACTACTAATCTTTTATCCCCACACAATGCTTTAAAAACAATCATTGTTCTTTAGTCAAGTTGTACTGTATATTTTATTTATCTTTAATAAATCTATTATACAAATTCTCCACCCCAAAGTTTAGCGTGGATACATAACTTGGTATATTGGCATTTAAAAATGACGGTATAAGCAGAGACTTTCTGTTAATCATTTCAGTATTCAAATTACTGTAGGCATTAATTACTTCATGAAAGGAATCACTTTCATCAAAACAAGATCATTTTCATTGGAAACGTATGAATAAAAAGAACCATTCAAATCATCTGTCGTTTCACACACTATGTCACTATTACATTTATTAAAACAAAAAATAAGATGCAACTTCCTACTAAGTTGAAACAGTTCTCCTTTTATCACATGCAACCTCGGCAAAGCCATGGGGATAAACTTTAGACCAAGATTTAAAATGGAAATAGCCATTTCCAACACCTCCAAACCTGACAGATTAAGCATTAAACTTTTAACATTATTACTAGCTCCATTTAGTTTTTTTATTATTTAGTTTGGTGTAATTACCATTGTTTTTATATCCCCAGTTTTTTCTATTTCCTTTTTTCCCTCAGTATTGATTGCCAGTGTCTCTCGAAAATTATTAAATCCTGCTGGATCTTGTGCTGCTGGTAACGGTGGATAGCCATCACCTTCATATTCTCTCTCCATAGTACCATTTGTCTCTTCCGATGTATTAAAAGAAACGGAGGTTGAGGCGGAAGTGTTT
Source organism: Protopterus annectens (assembly GCF_019279795.1). NCBI lineage: Eukaryota > Metazoa > Chordata > Ceratodontiformes > Protopteridae > Protopterus > Protopterus annectens. The sequence goes on from NC_056739.1 coordinate 1,793,748,446, forward strand.
TTATGACTTCGCTCTCACCAGCCAATTGTACCAGCCTATTATGTCTGCGTTTCCATAGAAATGCCATTTCATTATTATAATCTTTTATATCTCGATTAATTGTGTTACTTTTCCTATCAACCAATTCCTTTTTGAAGTCAAGCAGTTTATTATTAATTTCTCCTAGTAGCTCATCCACTCTTGAGCTACTAAGACTTTTTTGTAAATTAGCGTTCACCACCATTGCTTCCTCCTTTAGCTTTTGCTTTACCCAGTCCATCGAGCAATGGTGAGCTGCTGCTATCCACCTCTTTTTAAACCCTTCATCATCACTATTAGTTAAGTCAAGGGGTGTCATTGTGGATTTAAAAGCTCTTAACCCCCTTGGAGCAATATTAAGTTCCACATACCTCTGCAGGCATAGTATGTTTAAATACGTACTGGTTTCCTTCCACAGCAAATTCTCCAATTTGTCATATAACTCATGCACTTTAGCTGATAAGGTGCCTTCTCAAATGAAGCCCACCAACTGGAAGGGATTAGTAAAGCAACGGTATCAGTCCCCCTCATATTGATCCCACATATTCACCATAGCATTTTTTGACATTACTGGAGGGGTCTCCATCACTCTCCCCACTCTTTTGCCACGCTGAAAAATGTACTGCTCCATCAACTGCTGCTGACTATCACTGGCATCTTCCCTTAGAAGTCTGGGGATATTATTTATAGGGTCCGTGGCCATAAATCCAGATAAAAAAAAACACAAAAACTCAAAATTAAAAATAAAAAGCAACGATATATAGTCACAGACTCTGGTAATATACCAATTTTATTAAGAACAAAACTTAGCGTTTCGGGTACAAGCCTTCTAAGAGTACAAAAACATATAACTCATCCATCTGATATACTTAAAAAAATTAAACAATTAACCCATTAAATAATTAATCAGTTATATCACAAATTTCCAGTTGCATTCTTTGTTTAACCCATTGGGTTCCAAAGTATTATATTTTAAAATAAAAAAATTCCTTTCTTCAACAATTTATCTTTCATTTTCACAGTTTCCCCTAAAGATATCTCAACTTTCTCCAGAATGCAACCAACCAATGCATCTGGTTTAGCATTATGTTTGGACATAAAGTGCTGTCCCAAAGGGCTATCCACCTTCTGATATGTTCCTGTATGCGTGTTTTAAATGCTCTACCCATCTCTCCTTCTCTCCTATACAGTAAAGGTTACAACTACATTTTAGGGCATAAACTATCCCTTCTGTTTTACATATGCATAAATTCCTAAGTGTGAATCTTATATTATTTATTTTTCAAAATACTTGTACTATATGTCTACAAATTGAGCAATTGTCACAAGCTATTGTGCTTGCTTTCATTTCTATAGTGTGTGTGTGTGTGTGTGTGTGTGTGTGTGTGTGTGTGTGTGTGTGTGTGTGTGTGTGTATATATTGTTTGTTTGTGTCTTTTGGCTTTTCCCGGTTAGGGGTCGCCACAGCAGAACTCCGGTCCGCTAATGATTGGCAGTAGAGTTTTACGTGCTGGCTTGCCGGGCCTAACACACAACCTTCAATGAAGGAACGCCCATTCACGCATGTTGCCACACAGAAGACGCTCTAACTGAGAATCGAACGGGCGTCTAACTGTGAGGCGACAACGCTACCGCAGCACCACCACCGCAGTCTTAAACACCAGAGACCTCCAGAACACAAATATGCTACACCTAACACTATACCCAAAGCACCAAATACACATAAAAACACTAGCACCAGTGTCTCATCAAATAAGCCCTTAAGGCAATGCACGTCAATTCTAAATGTTTTAGTTACAGGTGACTATATAGTAAGGCATACAGATGCCCCACTCACCAGAAGGAGAAGGGTACGGTCAGTTGTCTGACTGGTGCAAGGATTTGTCAAATCACACTTGCACTCAAGTCTGTCAACAAGTGCCATTATGACTCTTTCATAGTTCATGTTGGTATGAACAACTTGAGATGTACCTCTCTGGACTATATGAAGAGAGACATGATTGAGCTCTCTAAATATGTGTCCCAGGCAGGTGTGTCCTTAGCTTTGTGTAGAATTTTACCCTTGCCTTGGTTGATACCATAATATAAATAAAAAATGATTGACTTCAATAATTGGCTTACTTTCTGGTGTCATTCTAACGGGATCCACTTCTGTCAGCCTAAGATGACACGGTGGATAGACCACACTGCTTTGCCAGAGATGAACTTCACCTGGCACCGCTAGGCTTTTGGTTGCTGGCTAAGGCACTTGCCTCCCTCATAATACTTTTCTTAGGCAAGGTCACAAAAAAAAATTTCCAATATGAAAATATCAAATATAAAGAAATTAAGGATCATGCTGCTAAATGCTAGGAGTTTAAATCAGAAACTGCACTTCTTGGAAGTACTCCTCTCCCTGGAAGATGTTGACATCTGTGTAGCCACAGAAACCTGGTTAAAGGCCACAGTGCCTTCTACACCTTTCATACCACAAATTGAAGGCCTGCTGAATCTAGCTTTGTTTGTATAACTTGAGCACTGATCCAGGCCATCTTTTTTGGGGAAGGTTTCTCTGCACCCTAGTGGCAGGAGTGTGCAGTTAGAACTTGTCTGATCGAAGACTGCTGGAACAGGGCTCAGTTTTGAGCTTTTTTAACCAGTCAATTGGGTAATTTGTTTCAATCAGTTTTGCTCGTTTTTTATTGTTATATTAAAAAAATGCACTTTATTAATTTCCTTTTACTGTATTTGTGTTTTTTTCTACTTTATTACTTTATTTTGCTTTTAGTGCCTGTCCTTAAAAGTACTTGTTGTTTGTCTTTCGGCTTTTTCCTGGTAAGGGGTCGCCACAGCGGAACTCCGGTCCGCTAATGACTGGCAGTAGATTTTTTACGAAAAGCCGAGGTGCCAGCTCGACGCCCAATCTTCAACGAAGGCATGCCCATTTATGCACGCATGTCTTTTGAACGCTACCCAACCACGGGGAGAACATGCAGACTCCACACAGAAGGCACTCCCAAGCCACACTGAGAATCGAATGGGACAACCTCTTGCTGTTTGGTAACAATGCTACCGCCGTACCACCGCGGCATGCCTGTCCTTAAAAGTACTAAATTGCATTTATTCTGCTGCATTTCTTACTGCTTGTTTGTAGCCTGATTAAATTGTAACTGTTATTCTAAGTCTTTTGATTTAAGCACTTGGGCTTCATACAGGCTGTTTTACATTAAGAAGGTTTGTGGTCTGCACTGTTGTAGCAAGACAGGTAGCTTACATCCTTCTAAGTTGGGAATTGCTGATTGAAGGCTTAGTGTCTGCTATTCTAAAAGTGTATTAGTTCTGGTTTAAGCACTTGGGCTTCAGGCCAGTTATTTTACATTAAGAAGGTGTGGTCTGCACGCTTGTGGGAGGAGAGGGTAGATTCTGCCCTTCTGAGCTGGGAGTTTCTGGTTAAAGGCTTATTGTGCCTGCTTGTTTGAATGGTTTCTTTCTGAAATTGGAACGCCTTATTTTCTGCAGCATAGACTAGATTCAGACCTGCTGAATCTAGCTTTGTTTGTATAACTTGAGCACTAATACATGGCCATCTTTTTTTGGAGAAGGTTCCCCTGCACCTTAGTGGCAGCAGTGTGCAGTTAGAACTTATCTGATCGAAGACTGCTGAAACAGGGTTAACTGGTAATTTGTTTAAATCAGTTTGCTCATTTGCTACTGTTATATATATAAAAAATAAATAAATAAATAAATATATATATATATATATATATATATATATATATATATATACACTTTATGCATCACCACTTAGCTAGGGTTAAACTACTCCTGGCGCCATAAAGTGTGCTCTTCAAATTTTCCCTTAGAACCAGCCAGTTCTTTAGTTTTAGCACTCAAATCTGTTTCTTTAAGCTCAGCACTTGTTCAGAACTCATTGTAAGCACTAAATAAGCTACAAATTACTACAACACTCAACTTTCCTCACTTGTCTAGAGAAAAACAATTTTTAGTACTTAATAAATAAGCACTTATCCAGGCATATCTAAGGGTCAGCTCCCGGTGTTTTCTCCTGTCTACCTGATAAATCTGGGCATCTTGCGGCAATGCAGCAATTGCCTCATGTACACAGACAACCCTCTCCTCCTACCACTCAACACTACAACCTGTGAGAGATGCACTTATATAGCCAAACTGGAAGCAAAACTCTATTCACCCAAGACTGGACTAGACAGTCAAGAGGAGAAGGTAAACACTTGCACCACACCACACTCATCACAACATCCCTCAAAACCTACACCACCAAAACACACACACAGAAACACAAAATGCACACCTACATTCATGGAGGCTCTCAATAAAAATCTGCCCAAGCAACAGAGCCCTCCAAAGCAGAAATGCAGGCAACCTCCACCCCTCCAACACAACCCAAATGATACATAGCCCACAAACTCAGTATGCCACTCAACTACAGCCCATAAGGCACAACAACGTACCCAACACTCTAGTCATAGTTGACTCTATAGTCAGGCACACTGATGTTCCACTCACCAGGTTAAACAAGGAGAAAGTTACTGTCAGCTGCCTGTCAGGTGCCAGGATCTGCCACATAATGCACGTGCTCAGGTCACTCCACAACAAGTACAAATATGATTCTGTCATTGTCCATGTTGGTGTGAATGACTTGAGACATACCTCCCTAGACTACATGAAAAGAGACATGGAGGATCTCTCCGATCTTCTAGCCCAGGCAGGTATGACCCTAGTCCTGAGTAGCATCCTGCCATCACCCAGAATGATACCACAGTACAAGGACAAAATGATTGAGTTCAACAATTGGCTAAGCTTCTGGTGTCATTCTAAGGGGATCCAGTATCTGTCTGCCTGGGATGACATGATCGAGAGCCCACGATGCTTTGCCAGAGATGGCCTGCACCTGTTGCCCTTGGGATTCCGGATACTGGCTAGGCTCTTGCCACCCCTATAGTGCCTTTTTTAGGCAAGGTTCAAATGACAAATTCACCATCATAACAGGTATAAGCAAGCAAAATCTGAGGGTAATGCTACTCAATACTAGAAGGCTAAACCTCAAAATGCACTCACTCAAGGCACTCCTTAAAATGGATAACATCGACATCTGTGCAGTGACAGAGACCTGGTTCAAGGCTCCAGAGAACACACTTGCATTACCAGGCTATAATTCATGCCACACCTTTCGGCCACCTAACCTGGATCGAAACACTAAATGCGGAGGTGTGTCCATATTCATTAAGGATATCCACACCTCTAGGCTAGTTACTCAGCATAATGCATCCAAGATTATCCAAGTGCAACTAACTATGGGAAAGACAGCAATCCAAATTGTAGCTTGCTACAGATCCCCCACCATGCCCCAGGATTCCCACTCCTCTATAACAAACTCTACAACAGAAGAAAGAAACTGTTGCAAAAAAGAGTAAAATCCCATGATTGGAGGAACTCCCTGGTCAGCCTCAATAAGAAGCTGAGATCCCTCATAAAATCCTCCAAAGCTAGTTATGAAAACAAAATTGGCACTGATTCTAAGGACAACCACAAAGCATTCTTTAGCTATGTCAAAAATCTCAATGACAACACTCAGATCTGCTCTGAGTTACAGCACAATGGCACTAAATATACAGAACCAACAGATACTGCCAACATCCTGGCAGATAAATTCAGTGCTAACTTTACCCCACTCTCACCCCCTAAAAGGCCCATCTCTATACCTGAAGAATGCAAAGTTCCTGTAATCACGGCTGCAGAGGTAAAAAACACACTCTCCAAAGCCAAGAACACAGCATCCATGGGATCTGACAACATCCCAGGCTGTGTTCAACACGAACTACAGAATGAACTGGCACCCCACCTAAGTACCATGTTCAATCATAGCCTCACCTCAGGCTTTGTGCCCACTGAATGGCTCACAGTGATGGTTGTCCCACTCCACAAAGGGGGAGTCACCATGGACCCCGGGAAATACAGCCCCATTAGCCTGATGAGCCTGGTTTGCAAGGCCATGGAATGTATCATCATAGAACTTATAAACAAAGACATTGGTAATCTCCAAACTCTTGACCCCACCCAGTTAAGGTTTGTAAAAGGTAGATCATATCTCTTAAACCTGATAGACTTCTTTGACGCAGTCACCAAAGCTGTAGACGAGGGTAAGGTGGTTCACAGCCTATCTAGATCTCGCCAAGACTTTTGACACCAACCCCCACTCTGGAATTATAGATAAACTCACTAAACTAGGTATGAATCCCTATGTCACAAGATGGGTTGTCAACTGGCTCATTGACAGAACCCACACTGTGAAAGTAGCAGACTCCAAATCCGACTTCAGACCAGTGACAAGTGGAGTACCATAGGGCTCAGTCCTGGGTCCTCATCTGTTTGGTATCTACTTCTCTGAAGTACAGGCTAACACAGAAGGTCTTTGGCTAACAAAGTTCGCAGATGACTGCAAACTAGGAGCCATAATCGAAACTCCTAATGATGTGGACATCCTACAAAAGAGCCTCACTGAGACAGATGCCTAGTGTCAATGCCATGGCCTCAAGCTCAATGCCAAAAAGTGCATTGTCATCCCCTTTGGTAAAAACTCTGTACCCATGAACTACCACATAGGCGGTAGTCTACTTAACACTGAAAGTGTGATAAGAGACCTTGGGACACAGGTGGACAGCAGTCTCTCCTTTGATAATAACATTGCCACATTAGTCAGGAAATTCTTCTATGTGGCACATCTCATCACCAAAGGTTTCTCATCCAGGAAAAAAGAGGTAATTGTTCCCCTCTACTCAGCAATCATTAGACCCATTATTGAGTACAATGCCCCTTTTGGTATGTACCTCACAAGACATCTACAACAACTGGAAAGGCTGCAGAAATACCTCACAAAGAGGATTACTGGCCTCAAACAGATGCCCTATGCAGACCATCTCAAAAAACTCCAGCTTTGCTCCATCACATATTGTCTACTCAGAGGTGATCTCTGCCTAACATACAAAGCTATGCCAAACCCAGAGCTGTTGAACATGCTCCACTTAAACAAATCCTAATCCCTCCAAGCTATATGCTCTAGGGACCTATACCTTGTCACCACAATAAACAGAACATGCTGGGGGGATAGATTCCTGTCCCATTGACTTCCCATACTCTGGAACAAACTACCTATCTATATGAAACAAAGCTCTTCATTAGCACTCTTCAAGAAAAATCTTGATGATTGGATGGGAAATATGAAATTCACCCTGGGGATCACTTCTGTGGCTCTGCTCGACAGGGGCACAGGAAAATAATTTTCTTGGGTGGCAAAAGCCAAGGTACCTTTTTGGCTAGGCTTATATAGGCCCTATGGCCAATAGCCTAGTACCTACCTATGAATCTATGAACCTATGAGAACCAAAGGAGGTGGAGTATTTATCTTCATTAAAGATAATTATGCCTCTAGACTGGTTAGACAAGATAACTCTATGGAGTTACTCCAAGTCCAAATTACTGTGAGTAAAACCCGCCCTTCATATCATCATCAGTTACAGGTACCCTTCCATAAATCAAGAAGCCCACACAGCTTACTTAGACCTATTTGGGACTATCAAAGTACAACCTAATACCCTAATCATGGATGATTTCATCTATCCCACCACTAACTGGGAATCTTATATGAGTCCAAACTCACTTGCACAAAAGTTCCTGAACTTTGTTAACTCAAATGCCCTGGAACAAATTGTGCACCACCCCACAATGGGGTCTAATATTCTAGACTTGGTCCTCACCAATATGAGTGACTGATGCAACACCTCAAGTGTAGGGTCCACACTAGCTAAGTCTGACCATAAATCAGTCATTTTTGAAATTGCAATAGCACCAGAACTCCCCAAAGGAGAAGTTAGGCTAAAAAACTTCAACAAAGCTAACTATATCCTTGTAAGGGATGATATAATAGACTTCCAAGTCTATTATACCATGGGGCCAGATGGCTTTCCAGGCTGTGTTCTTTTCTTGAAAGCTAGCTATTCCACTAGGTACCCTATTCAACCACAGCCTGAGTATTGGCTTTGTCTCCACTGAATGGAAAACAGAGAATGTTATCCTCCTCCACAATGGTGGCTGGGTAAAAGATCCGGGTAACTATAAAACACTAAGTTTAACCAGCCTCACCTGTAAGGTAATGGAATGAATCATTATAGATCTCATAAATAAGGATATAGGTGGCCTCCAAACCGTAGATGTATCCAGGTTTGGTTTTGTCAAGGGTAGGTCATGTCTGCTAAACCTGACGGACTTCTTTGAGAATGTCACTACAGCCACAGATGAAGGCAAAGTTGTGCACACAGCCTATCTTAACCTGTCCAAGGCCTTTGACACAATCCCACATATGGGCATCATTGGCAAACTAACCCAGTTGAATATCAACTCCTATCTCATCAAGTGGGTTGCAAACTGGCTTACAGAATGACACACTCAGAGTGGGAGACTTCACCTCTACCAGCAGACCTGCCACCGGTGGGGTCCCATAAGGGTCAGTGCTGGGCCCCCTCTTGTTTGGCATATACTATTTTGAAGTCCAGATCAAACCAAAGGGGATGTGGCTAACCAAGTTTGTGGATGACTGCAGATTAGGTGCTATCATTAAATCCTCTAGCGTTGTCAGTGTTCTTCAAACGGGGCTTACACAGACCAATGATTGGTGCTAAAGTCATGGTCTTAAACTAAATTAAAAAAATGCATCATTATTCCCTTCAGTAAAAGCAATGTCCCTGCTGATTATAAAATAAACAATAATACCCTAAGTACCAATTCTGTAATGAGTGACCTTGGAACACAAGTTGACTGTGACCTCAACTTTGACCGCCATGTGTCTACTTTGGTGAGGAAGGCATTCTATGTTGTTCACCTGATTAGCAAAGGCATTGCCTCAACACCAAAAGAAGTTATAACTCCCCTGTACCGGTCCCTCATCAGGCCTTGTATGTGCCATAACAGACACTTGCAACACCTTGAGAAACCTCAGATTTCTAACTAAGAAAATTCAGGGTCTCCAACACATGTCTTATGCGGACAGACTAAAGTCACTGTCACTATGCTCAGTAGCATATAGACTACTTAGAGGTGACTTGTTTCTGGCTTACAGACTATCTCTGACCCAAATCTAATGAAAATGCTGCACATCCATAAGTCAAATGGGACTAGACTCACCCATTCCAGGGACCTCAGTCTAGCCTGTGACATAAAGAGGACCTGCTGGAGAGACAGATACATCTCTCAGAGGTTGCTACTCCTCTGGAATAGGCTTCCAATTCATGTCAAGCAGAGCACCTCCATGACCCTGTTTAAGTACAACCCAGACAGCTGGATGGGAAATCATAAATTTCTGCTGGGGAATGCCCCTGCTTCTCTCCTGGACATGGGTAATCCTTGCTAGAAAAATCTTGCGCACAGACAATAGCGCTCATCTAGTATTATATTGGGGTTTTATGGTTAGACTTGTAAAAGACCTTAGGGGTTAATAACCTAGTAACATCCTATGAACCTAAGAAGGTGTGTGGTCTACACTCTTGTGGGAGGAGAGGGTAGCATCTGCCCTTCTGAGTTGGGAAAATTGCTGGTGAAGGCTTATTGTGCCTGTTATTTTAAGTGTCTTTATTCTGATTTAAGTACTGGGTTCCAAACCAGTTATTTTACATTAGGAAGGTTTGTGGTCTACACTCTTCTTGCAGGAGTGGATAGCTAATGCCTTTCCGAATTGGGAATTGCTGGTTGAAGATGTATTGTTATCTGATAATCTAAAAGTGCCTTAGTTCTGGTTTAAGCACTTGGGCTCCAAATCTGTTATTTTACATTAAGAAGGCTTGTGGTGTACATTCCTGCTGGAAAAGATGGTAGCCTCCACCCTTCTGATCTGGGAAGTGCTGGTGAAGGTTTATTGTGCTTATTATTTTAAGTGTCTTTGTTCTGCCCATTAGGAAGGCTTTGTGTTCTACTCTTTCGTAGCATTACTATCTAGACAGATTAGTCGAAAGTCTAAAAATAACTATCTAGACAGATTTTTTTAACTATTACAACATCTAGTTTGCTCATAGCTATCAGCTGCTCATCAAGTTCTTTCTTATTGACTTGTTCAATTTTTAAATTTTCCTCACATCTGTGGCCAGTCTGGTTGAGATGGATATTCTGAGGCATTGTAGCAATTGGCTCATGTAGATTGACAACCCACTTATTATTAATAAAACAGATATAGTATGTGAGAGGTGTAGATACACTTTAATGCTGGTGGCAAAACTCTCTCATACAATCAAAACTATTCCTATAGAGGCTGTCAGTGGCACTTGCACCACGCCTACTGAATAGAGTAAAGACCCTACATATAAAAGTACTTATGCTGAGGCACTTACAGGTAACCTTCCTAAAACACTAAGACCTCCTGCACAGTACAATCAAAGAAAGGGTCCTCAGCAATCACGTAAACATTGCGTTAAAACACCACCCAAAGCTACGCATAGTAATACTGTATCCAATGCCTCTACTGCTAAGCCCTTAAGCCAAACCACCACAAAGACAAATTTCCTGGTCATTGATGATTCTATAGCGAGGCACACTGGTGTCCCTCTCACCAGACTGAGTAAGGAAAGAGTCATGGCTAGCTGCCTTTCCAGGGCTAGGATCCATCAAGTCACACAGGCACTCAGGTCATTGAACCACAGGTATGATTCTGTCATAGACCATGTGGGTGTTAATGACCTGAGAGGTACCTTAACTATATGAACCCAGACATGATTGAGCTCACTGATTATGTGTCTCAAGTAGGTATGAGCCTAGCACTGAGCAGTATACTACTTTTTCCACAGATCATGCCACATTACCAACAGAAAATGATTGATTTTAACAATTGGCTTAGCTTCTGGTGTCGGTTCATGGGGATACAATATTTGCCTGGGAGGACATGGTTGACAGACCATGCTGCTTTGCAAGCGATGGTCTGCACCTTTCCCCTCTATGCTTTTGGATATTGGCAAATACTTTTTCCATCCATATAGTACCTTTTTTAGACAATGCCAAACGGATAAATCTACCTATGAAGGAATATCTGAAAGTGGTAATACTCAAGGACAGAAGCCCTAAAAAGAAAATTCACTCCCTGCAAGCCTTCCTCTCCCTGGAGAGTGTAGACGTCTGTGTAGTAGCAGAGACATGGTTTAAAGTCACTGGGAATACCCCAGCAGTGCAAGGTTATAATGCCTTTCACACCTTTAGACCAGCTACTGCACAGGAGGGAACTAAAAGTGGAGGAGTCTGCCATATTAAAACCAATCTCACATCCAGACTACATAGAGTATATGACCCACTGGAACGCATACATGTGCAACCCACCATAAACAAGGTGTCATATCATGTCCTTGCAACCTATAGGTCCCACTTCATGTCCCAGGAAATCCATATTACCTATCTCAATGCACTAGAGTTCCTCACTGTTTAACCCAATATGATATTCATGAGGGATCTCAACTACTCCTCTATACATTGGGAATCCAATACCAATTCTAATGCACAGCCCAGTGATTCCTAAAATTTGTTAATACTAACATGCTGGAACATTTGGTCTATTCTTCTATCAGGGGTACAAACTTTCTTGACCTTGTACTCGCAAACATGGGGGGGTGTTACTCACCCAATGTAATATCTTCACGTGTCAGATCTGACCATAAGGCAATATTACTTGAGATAAAAATTGAACTCGGGGAACCAAAAGGATTTAAAACCAAAAACCTATTCCAAGGCTGACCTCTGTCTTCTAAGCAACACCTTGGCTAAATTCCAAGCACCCCCAAACCCAGTAAACACCATAGCATGCACTAAGCTATTTACAAAATCTCTGTACAGCCATACTGATAGCTGTACAGAGTGAGGTGTACCCATTCGTATTAAGAATAGGACAAACTCAAAAGACAAGTCACCCTGGTAAAATGCATCTATATTACAATGTTGAAATGTCATAATATCGAATATCTAAACATCGACCTGTATTTATCGAAACGCATTTATGCGAATCGATGAATATTTACAGTGCAAAAAAACACTTGCCCCGCAATTCCACGTGACTAACCTAACCTAAAAAAACCCACACCCCCCTAACTAAATATACCAACTCTGAGATTGCACTACAGTGGAGAAAGGGGCAACACCATGTAGTTGGCCAACTACATCTTTGCCCTGGAAATATTCACCTATTTGCGTAAATGTGTTTCAATGAATATGGTTCAATGTTTAGGTGTTTGATATTACATTTCAATGTCATAACATAGAACTGGTGAAATCATAATATCAATCAGTTCTACAACAAAAGAAAAAATCTTGGTGAAACGTAGGAGGAACAAACCCATACATACTAAAATCCTCCTGACCAATCTAAACAATCAGCTGATAGGGTTAATTAATACTTCAAATGCTAAGTTTTAAGAAAAAATAGTTTGTCAGGCAAAGAACAACCTCAAAGCTTTCTACAGCTATGTTCATAGTCTCAGAGGAAATACATAACAATGCTCAGAATTAAGTTATGTACGCACCATAATTAGGCATGTATTTTGTCAATTTTCTTTCTTCCTTAATTAATGGGTTACAGATCCTACCTTTGGATCTGACTCAGCGGCATACTTCAGACTTTGGATCAGACTCTTGAGCTCATCCCTCTACCTATAATGCCCTAGCCCATCCCCAATACCTCAGAGTTTGTTGCCATAAAATCCCTGTTAAATAGTTAAAGGGATAGCTCAAATAATAGGGTCAAACCCAAAACTATAAGTTTCAATAAGATAGCCAACAGGTCCCTCCAGAAGATTATAGGAACAGGGATGGATGGAGGAGAAGTTGAGGAAGAATGAAAATGGGCAACACAGATGCCTAGTTATGGTGAGTACACAACTTTTAAATCTGATGTTGTCTTTTTCATTCTTCCTCAATGAATGCAACAGAGTCCCCAGCTGTGTGAATCTTGGATATTCTAGAGAACCGCCGAACCAAAGGCAGCCCTGCTTCTGGAGATTAGGTCCAGTTTGTAATGAGTAACAAAGGTATGAGCACTGGACCATGTGGCTGCTGCACAAATGTCATTAGTAGAAGTTCTAGACCCAAAAGCAGATGAACTGGCCATCGCTCTAGTTGAGTGGGCTTTAGGTGGTCTAGGTAAAGAAATGCTTTGTTGAAAATAGATCCAAGAATTGCAATCAATATCCATTTAGCTAGTGTAACCTTAGATAGTGAATAACCCAACTGATTTGTTGAGAAGGATACAAACAGCTGGTCTGACTTTCTGAATTCTTTAGTTCTGTGTAGATAAAAACATACTTGTCTGTGCACATCTAGGAGATGTAACACATATTTTCCTTTGTTTGACAAATTTGGAAAGAAGACCGGTAAATGAATGGATTGGTTAATAATAGATTCAGAAGCTACTTTATGTAAAAAGGAAGGGTTTGTCCGTAGGGTTACCCTGTATTTATAGAAAATAATGTATGGAGGTTTTGATGAGAGAGCCTGGAGTTCAGATATTCTTTTTACAGAAGTAATAGCTATTAAGAAAGCTGTTTTCCAAGATAGGAATTTTAAATCATTTTTTGCTGAAGGTTCAAAGGGTTTCTGAGTCAGACCTTACAGTGCCACAGTCAGATCCCAGAGAAGTGAAGGATCTTTTATTAATGGTCTAAGGAGAAAACTGCCTTTCAAAAAATCTTTGCATAACTTTGAAGAAGCCAAACAATAATTTTTACCTCCTGTATGAAAATTTGAAATGGCTGCCAACTGTAGATTAATAATAGGAAAAAGTAGCTCCGTCTTTGAAAAGAGCAGCCACAAAATCAAGGACAGCAGACACAGGGGCAGTAAAGAGGTCAGCATTATTTCATAACACCCAAAGTGAAAATCTTTAGCATGTGTTCTTGTAAACCTTCTTGATGGAGTCTTTTTGTGAGGATAATAAAATGGTACATACTGGGGAAGAAAGCCTGAGCTGTCTGGCTATTATTGGAACTGGAGAAACCATGTGGTTAGTTTGAGAGCTGGGATGTTGGAGTGAGTTATCTTTCAGGGGTGTGTGAGAAGATCTGGAGTTGGTTCTAGTATCCAGAGAGGATAACAAATATGAGACCAGAGGAAAGGGAACAACACTTGGCGAAGTCAATAGGGGGGCAATCAGGATGACTGAGCTCTTCAACTGAACTGCATTCTGTAGAAATTTGTTGATTAAGGGAAGCTAAGTATAAATAAGATTGGATGGCCGATAGTGGACTAGAGCTTCTCTTGGAGACTCCCCCTGAGGGTAATCAGGGCAAAATACCTGCTGCACTTGTTGTTGCGTGGAGACACAAAGAGGTCACAGGAAGGGTGTCCTCAATGATGGAAAATCTCCTTCTCCACTGACTGTTTGAGAAGGTTAGTCATGAGGCATTAGGAAGGTCCTGCTAAGTTTGTCTGCCAGTATGCTGGGTTTCCCCAGAATATCTGTTGCAACTAAAAAGCAGTTGCTGGAGATCACCCATTGCCACACTCTCATAGCCTCCTGGCAGTGAGGATAAGACCAGGTTCCCTCTTGTTTGTTGATGTACCAGACTACAGACAAGTTGCCAGATTGAATATCAATAGACCATAGAGGAAGAGCATCTTGAAATGCCTGCATCTTTAGTACGACTGCTCTCATCTCCAGGACATTGATATGTGACTTGGTCTCTGGGGGGACCACGTGCCTTGGACCGCCTTTCCTAGGTAGTGCCCCCCCGCCCCAACTGGGAGGTGTCCATAGTCACCATGGCCATTGGGGATGGTAGAACAAAGGGTTGGCTTAGGTAAATGTCATCTGACTGGATCCACAAGTGGATGTGGTGTTTACAAATTGGTGTAAGAATGACTGTAAAAGACAGAGGTTGTTGAAGCATAGACCACTGCACAGCTACAATCCATTGAGGATCACGCATATAGTAGCGTGCTAAATGAAGTAGGACTATTGCTGGTACCATAAATCCTAAAGCTTGAAGAATTAATCTGGCCAGAGGAGATGGATGGGATAGATTTGATAGAAATTGTTGAACTCAGTTTAACTGTAATGTGATGTACTATTACCTCCTTGCATAAGCAGTGCTGTTGTTTGTTTGTGTCTTTCTTCCTTCTCTAACTTCTCTCATCTCTCCCTCACTCCCCTATCCCCTCTACTTCAGGCCACTTATTAACTCTCCAGCTACAACAGTCAAGCAAGAAAATCATAAAAAAGGAGCCACACTCTCATTGAAATCCACAGTGGTCCTTGCGAACAGTTAAACTAGACCTTGTATGTGTATTAATTGTAATAAATAACTTACTCTTTTTAAAAAAAAAATAATACAAAACTAGAGTGTTTACATCACCTAGCTGAAAGCTGCATTTCTGAAGTGGTTCCCACCCTCAACCTCCCCTTACCAGCCGCATACACCATAAAATAATCTAATAGGGTGATACTTACCTGAATAGCTTCCCTACCCTTATAGCTATTCTCTATATAGGTTTTGACTAAGCAAACTACTCAAACTTAGAGCAGGAAACCCTAGTGCATTACTCCCTTGCCCAGCAACAGATTACTTTTTCTTGCAGCTTGCACACCCTACTGTCCCAGGCCAACCCGCTCCGTTCGCCCTCACTACGCTCAGTCTCACTCCACTCCTCTACCCTACCCCCATTCCCACCCACCCCTCCTCCTTAGCTTTATACTTATCCAGCCACTCCCACTACCTTCCCCATCCAATCACAGATCACCACCTCATACATACATCACTCCCCGCCTGGCTTCAACAACAAATCAAATCCCTCCACCACAAATTGCCCTAACCAAATACCTAATAACTTCTCCACTCCCTCTAACACCACACCTAGCTAAACCAAAAACCCTATCACCATATACTAACATGGCCACTAAAAACAAATTATCTATAACAATAGGCCCTCACCACTATCCCATGCACTATAAACAACAAATAGGTACTCTGACAACCCTGCTAATAATACTAATAGTAGGTGCAATTACCACAGCCTGCCACCACAACCTAAATGAGCCCATCTCTCCACATTGTACCTCTCACCCAATAACATTGAAACCCACAAACATTTTAATCTTTTGTTCTTTAGTCAACATCCCACCATCACATCAGACTCACTGTAAACTACTCTCACACTCTCCCATTCAAACACATCCAGAAAATTTCAACAAACATATAATGAAATATTTAAAAACCCTAGCCATAATTGCTTTCAACCTAGCCTGTAGTGGTGACACTCACCCTAATCCTGGCCCCCCCCATTCGATCTCCCATCCACATTAATACATTCTCAAACAACAACCTGTCTCACTCAACTCCCTTTCACCCTAGACATAAAAATTATATCCTATTAATAAATATTAATATTAGGAGTATCAAAAACAAAATACAGGATCTACATGCTAACCTCACTTTATACTTCCCAGACATTGTCCTAATCACTGAAACTTGGTTAAAACCTGAAATCTCTGACAATGAAATACTCCCACTAGGATATAACATCATTTGTAAGGACAGGCTAGGTAAAACAGGAGGTGGAATAGCCATCCTCTCCAAAAGCCAACTAACCCTACAATTACTGGACATTAAAACTCCAACATTTAACAATTCAGAGATAATATTTACAAAACTGATCATTAACCCCAAAAAATATATAAACATAATCGGCATGTATATCCCAGCAGGAGATAATACACAGACAGTTGAACACATACTAAATTGGGTATCAGAAACACTCCCTCAGGAAACAATAATTATGGGTGACTTTAACATAGACTGGACAGAATGTATTTCCCAACCCCGTAAATATTACATTAACCTACATGGCTTCACCCAGCTCATCCACCAGCCCACCAGGTATAATAAAACATCCAAAAAGCAATCAGTACTTGACTGGACACTCACCAATAGACCAAATCTCTCATATCACTGTGGTTGTTTACAAGACAGCCTCGGTGACCACCAACCAACCTACTTAGACAGAATATCAGTCCAACCAAACAAATTATCTACCAGCAAATTAGCAACAAAAGGCGCCTCAACCTTGATGACCTCACATATAATCTTAAACACTGTGACTGGACACCACTCACCCAACTCCCCCTAGATGAAGCTGTTCACTATTTTAATACCACCTTCTTGTCTCTTCTAGATGCCCAAGCCCCCACCAGAACCATAAGAGTCAAATCTAACTCTGCTCCATAGTTAACTAAAGAAACTAGATCCCTATTAAGGACAAGAGATAAAGTCTGGAAACACTGGCAAACAACCAAATCACACTCAGCACTTCAAACCTATTGTGAACTCAGAAATCAATAAAAAAAAACACATTAAACAGGATAAAATAAATTATTACTCCAAAGCCCAAATCAAGCACCATAATAACCCAAAGAAATTCTGGACAGCCATAAACAAGATCCTCCAACCAAGTAAAGTCACCACTCCACCTCCTACTACCACCAATACTAATGACAATATTGCCACCCAATTTAATACATACTTTACCGAGACTATACTAGCATTGTCTAAAAAACAAAACCCCTCTTCTACTTCAACCAGTTCCCTACCAGTCAATAATAAAACCATGTTCTCACTGCAACCAGGATCAATAAACATTATCCAAAGACTACTGAAAAAACTAAAGCCAGCCACTCTAGCAGTAGAAAACTTAGCAGCAGACTTTCTAAAATTAACCACTGACGCCACTGCCCATCCTATATCCATCCTTGTTAACAGATCCTTAAGTGAAAACCAAGTCCCCAACATCTGGAAAATCTCTTATATAATACTGCTACATAAAGGAGGCCCTTCTACTGACCTTTCAAACTACCGACCCATAGCAATCCTTTCTCCACTCTCTTAAATTCTTGAAAGAATTGTCCATAAACAAATCACAGATTATCTGCACACTAATAAACTACTAACCAATACCCAGCATGGCTTCCGACCATTCCATAGTACAACTACCGCATTAATGTAATTTACAAACATGATCAACCTCCATAGAAATAATGGTAACTATGTATCCTCTATATTCTTAGACCTGTCAAAAGCCTTTGATATGGTCTCTCACAGCAATCTCCTGAATGTCCTCTCTGACCTTAACATGTCCCAATCTACCCTTGCCTGGTTCCAGAGCTACCTATCCGGGCATCAGCAAGCTGTATGCAGGCAACAAACAATATCATTCCTTTTTCCTGTAACACTTGGCATTCCACAAGGCTCAATTTTAGGGCCATTACTCTATCTTCACCAATAACCTGCACACCTCAGTCCCACAAGCATCACTCATTCAGTATGCAGACAACTCTACAGTCATCTGTGCTGCTGCTACCACAGAAGAACTTCATAAAGTGACACAACTATCCTTCCTAGCAATTGAAACCTGGCTAACTAACTCTCAGTTAATTCTTAACTCCAAAAAAAACAAACTTATGATATTTCAGCCCACCAAAGCATACGCATCTCCATGTACTTTTAACTTAACTTCATTAGATAATACAGCCATTTCCCCTTCACCCCGTACTAAGCTGCTAGGCGTAGAAATTGACTACAATATGAGATTTAACATCCACATATCTCAAACTGTCAAAAAAGTTCATAAAAAATTGGAACTTTATATAGGAACAAACAATTCTTTACAAATTACACTAAAGCCAAAATCGACCAATTGCATTTGATATCAACGCTACTTTATGCATCCCCCATACTCACTAACCTTAGAAAACAGATTTAGTCAAGCTTGAAGCCTCCTACAATAAAATTGCTAGATACACCACCAATTCCCCATCAAGAACTCACCACTGTATCCCCCTTAAAAAACGTAACTGGCTAGAACTCCCACATCTCCTGCTATATAACCAACTAACCATAGCCCATAAGATATTCTACCAAAGGGAAACAATACCTGCACTCCAAAATATTCTGCCACCATATACCAGCTCTAGAACTTTACACTCCATCAATAAACCACTTATCAAAATTGAGTCAGCCAGAAATTCAGCCGGGTTATCACTATTCTCAAACTATATAGGCAAAGTCTGGAATTCACTACCATATGAAATATCATCCACCCTGACCCTCTCTCAATTTAAAACACTGCTAAAAACCCACATAATAAGCAAGTGGCTATGCCCCTCCAATACTCCTGACTCGACTAAAACCAGCACTCTCTTCAAGTTAATATTGCCCATAACCCTACCCCCACCTACCAAGCTTATCATACCACGGCTGACTTATATCTGTCAAGTTACCACTGTCAACCATCTATTACATTCTACATCTACTACTGCCTAATTACTTCTAAACCCACTCTATTGTAAATAAGCTACAGTCTGAATACTATCTAATTATACCTAACTCCACTACTATGGTGTATACTCTGCTGTGTGTTATCTTTACTGTTTATGGTGTAAAATGACATATTCATTACAGTGGTTTGCATATGAAATCACAGTTTTCTTGTACAAATGTATTATTACTATAGTAATATGTGTACTGTGTAAATGTCACATATATTATTGTTTGGTAACTGTGGAGCGTTTCTCCCCGGGCCTCTGCTGAAAATAGACATGTGTCCAGTCGGACTTTCCTGGTAAACAAATGTAAAATAAATAAATAAACTTGAGATCTGATTGTGTCTACGAGATAAGTAGGTAAAGAGGCAATTTGTGTTGTCATGTTCAGATGTGCACCAATAAACTCCAGACTCTGTACTGGTCTCAGGTGTGACTTGGCATAATTAAGTGTTATCCCTAGTGAATTACAAATCTGGAGCAAACAATCCCTGGATTGTTGTAGGAGATGCGCAGTGGGGGTGGTGAGGAGTCAGTCATCTAGGTATGGAAACACTCAGAATCCCTTTAGCCTCAAGTGAGCTGCAACCACTGCCATATATTTGGTAAACACCCTGGGGGCTATGGTGAGTACAAAGGGTAAGGCTCTGAATTGGTAACAACTGTTTCCCAGCCGAAAGCATAAATATCTTCTTGATGTCGTTGTACACATGCTGAAGGTCTGTGGAGCACATCCAATCATCCTTGCAAAAAAATGGCAGAATGGACTGGACCATGGCCAATCGGATCTTTGACTTTTTCATGTACTGATTTAGTTTGCTTCGATTAAAAATTGGTCTGAGGTACCCTGAGTTTTGGGGGACTAAAGAGAAGCATGAGTAAGTGCCGAATCTTGTTTGGTCTGGTGGGATCTCCTAGATGACTAGTTTTTCCAGCAGATTTTGAATTTCTTGTACTGTTGCCTTCCTCTTGGGAGCTGGGAAATGGTATAAAGTAACCTCTGGATATTAATTTTAGCACCCAGGTATCTTTTGCTATAGCAGAGCAGGTGTCGGGGTACAAGGACAATCATCCCCTGACTGCCTCCAGATGTGGGCAGTTGGGCAGCATTTCAGAAGTGCTGACAGGGCCTATCCAGAAAGGAATCATGGAAACGCAAATTTTTGTGGCCCTCCTCTGCCTTGAGGGTGGCGTCTACCATTAGAACTTCCTCTTCTACCTCTGAAGGAGTTGTCTCTGAGCAGATCTTTGAAAGGTCCCTGAGATTTACAAAACCATATTTTCTTACCATGTCTCTGATTTCTACGGAAAGTTCATTGAGGGGTAGAAAACTTGATTCCCATGGCAGACAGGGACAGGGTCTTTTCTTCTTATTTGCTGCAGGTGAGCATCTCTATCACAGGCATACCACACAAAGATGTTCCATCATAGGATCATAGGAGGTTACTAGGCTATTGGCCCTGAGGCCCTTATAAGCCTCGCCAAGCGTTTAGCCTATGTTTAGACAAGCCATTACCCAAAGCCCCTGTCCAGCAGGGACACAGGTGGAATCCCAGGGGTGCATTTTCTGTTTCCCATCCAGTTATCCAAGTTGTGTTTAAAAAGGAATAATTAGGTACTCTGCTTGATGTGGAGATGGAGTCTATTCCACAGATGGGGGAGTCTCTGGGACACCAATCTGTCCCGCCAACAAGTCCTATTGATATCACAGACTAGGTTGAGGTCACATGTATGGATTGTTCGAGTGGAGCTTGACTTACAAATATGCAGCAGTCCCATCAAGGCGGAGTCTGAGATTGCTTTGTATGCCAGACAGAGGTCACCTCTGAGGAGTCTGTATGAAACTGATTAGAGGGACAGGGATTTAGCCTATCTGTGTAGGGTAGATGTTTGGGGCCCTGGATTCTCCTGGTGAGGAACCTCTGTGGTCTCTCCAGCTGCTGCATGTGCTTTGTGAGGTACATGCCGAAAGGGGCGTTGTACTCAATAATTGGCCTTATAAGGGAAGAATTTAGGGATGGTATGACCTCATTGTCCCTGGATGAGATACCCTTACTTATGAGGTGGGCCATGTAGAAAGCTTTCCATTCAACGGAAGCAACATAGTGGTCAAAAGTCAGGTTGCTATCAACCTGGATGCCAAAATCCCTCACTACTGATTGTGTACTTAGGACATTGTTATTAATGTGATAATATGTGGGGAAGTCACTCTCCCCAAAGGGGATGATGATGCATTTTTTGGCATTCAGCTTGAGGTCATGTTTCTGGCATCAGTCATTTGTTTGGGTGAGACCCTCTTGGAAGACGTCCACATCACTTGAGGAATTGATGACTGCACTCAGCTTGCAGTCATCTATAAACTTGGTCAGCCATAGCCCACTGGTTATGGCCTGAACCTCAGAGAAGTATATCTCGAATAACAGAGGCCCCAAGACCGATCTCTGGGGTATATCACTCATTACGGGTCTACTGCTTGAGGTGGCTTCCCCTATTTTGATTAGGTGGGTTCTATCAGTGACCCAGTTTACTACCCATCTGATAACATATGGATTGATGCCTAGTTGAGAGAGTTTATCTAGTATGCCTGAGTGGGGAATAGTGTTGAAGACTTTGGCCAGGTCAAGGTAGGTGGCGTGCACAGTCTTCCCCTCGTGCATGGCTTTGGTGACTGTCTCAAAGAAGTTGACCAGATTTAACAGACATGACCTCTCCTTGACAAAGCCAAACTGTGTGGGGTCGAGTGTTTGGAGGTTGCCAATGTCCCTGTTAATGAGGTCCATGATAATCCAATTCCATGGCTTTGAAGATCAGGCTAGTTAGGCTGATGGGTCTATAATTTCCTGGATTGGTGGATGCTCCACTTTTGTGCAAAGGGATGACAGTGGCTGTCCTCCACTCAGCTGGGACAAAGCCAGTACTCAGGCTTTGGTTGAACAGGGTGCATAATGGTTCTGCAAATTCATGCCTGAGTTCATGTAGGATGCAGCCTGGGATGTTATTGGGTCCCATGGAGGCTGTATATTGTGCCTTTGAGAGGGCAGTGATGACCTCTTCCCTAGAGATAAGGGGTGGGGGCAGGTACTGGGGATGTCCTGATTTACTGATGGGGGACAGAGGGGAGAGGTTTTCACTGAATCGGTCAGCCAGTAGATTGGCTATATCTACAGCATTTGTGTATGTGGTGTCCTTGACCACCAGTTCTGAACAGATCTGGGTGCTTCCTTTGAGATTGCGGACATATGTGAAGAAGGCCTTATGATTGTCTCTAGTAGATGTGGCCAATTTGGACTCGAAGTTGGCTTTAGATGATTTCATTAGTGCTCTTATTTGCTTGTTCAGCCTAAGGAGAGATTACCTCCAATTGAGCACCTGCTCCTTCTTGGTCCTGGACAGCAATTTTTTTCTTTTGTTATATAGTTTATTTATTGCAGATGTCCACCAGACACGTTTACTCTTCCTTGCAGTGGATGATTTTGTCCTGTCAGGTATTCCTGATTCCATGCATCTATATAAATGCTCGTATAGTACTTTGGTGTAGATATAGACATTGGTGCCAGTTCCTACAGTGGGGGACGGGGCTGTGGAGCTGTTTATACCATCCCTCAGGAGGTTGTAATCAGCTTTAGAGAAGTTTTTTTGTTTGACCCTAGCTAGAGGGGGGTCAGGGGAGATGGTGACTTTGAAAGTGACCACTTTATGGTCGGATCTTACCGTGGAGGATAACAGGGGTGCTGCAGTGGTTACTCATGTTGGTTAATACCAAGTCCAAGATATTATCACATCTTATGGGGGTATTGACTAGCTGGTCCAAGGCATTTGCATTGATAAAATCAAAGAATCTCTGGGCATTTGTTTTCTGGCATGAGTAGTTTTTTCTAATCAATGCTTGGGTAGTTAAAGTCACCCAGGATCAGGGTAAAGGGATGAATCTTGACTGATTTCAAGAGATCCAGATAGGTGGATTGGGCATCTTGAGTCAAATTTGGGGGTCTGTAGCTAGCTATATTTTGAATAGGGTCTTGTCAGTGGTTATCTGCACCTGGAGTGTCTCCTGTGCATCATACTGTTTAACCAGCCTGGAAGTGAGTGTCTTTAATATATACTGAAACTCCACCTCCTTTGGCTTTGCTGCCCCACAGTGTGGGGTCTGAATGTATGATAGGATGTGTAATCAGGTAAGGCTGAGGTGCTCTCTGCAGCTTTGAACCAGGTTTCCATGAATGCACAAATTTCAGCATCTTCCAGGGTTAAGAATGCTTGCAATGATTGCAGTTTTATGTCTAGACTCCTAGCGTTTAGCAGCATGACCTGTAATTTGTGTTTTGTTGAGATTTTTATGTTGGTAGTATCGACCTCATGACTGTTCCTAAAAAAGGCACTATGTGGGAGACAAGAGCCTTTGCCAGAAGCCTGAAGCCCAAGTGAGACAGATGCAGGCCATCTCTAGCAAAGCATCGCGGACTTTCAATCATATCTTCCCAGGCTGTCAGGTACTGGATCCCCCTGGAATGACACCAGAAACTAAGCCAGTTGTTCAACTCAATCATTTTCTGTTTGTATTGAGGCATCATTCTGGGTGATGGTAGAATGCTGCTTAAGGCTTGGGACATACCTGCCTGATACACATATTCAGTGAGCTCAATCATGTCTCTCTTCATATAGTGCAGGGAGGTACAGCTCAAGTCATTTGCACCAAAATGGACTATGACAGGGTCATAACAGTACCTGTTGTTGAGAGACTTGTGTGATTCTGGCACCTGACAAACAACTAACCATGACTTTCTCCTTATCCAGCCTGGTGAGAAGCACATTTGTGTGTCTCACAATGGAGTCTCCTATGACTAATATGTTGAGGTTATAGTTAGGCTTTGGTGGTTTTGAGACACTGGTGCATGGACTATGCATGGTATGTGGTATGAAGGGTTGTGGAGTTCTCATGTGTTTTTGCCTCTGAGGTCTCCTTTGGGTTTGTTTTTGTGAGAACCTCAGCATATGTGGGTGTGTGTTTTATAGTTGTGGGTGGTGTTTGAGGTGTAGGGATTGCGTTGACAACCTTCTCAGTGCCAAATATACTGGCTTGTGAGGGATAGAGCATAGACTCTAGCTTCTTTATGTAATTGCATTTCTCACAAATTGTGTTCCTAGGTGGTGGTAGAAGATGGTTGTCAGTAAACATGAGGCAGTTGCTACACACTGTTTCAGGATGCCCATATTAACCAGGCTGGCAGGAGAAACTGTAGGAAACTGTCCATCCATATCTGTCCAAATCTGAGGGAGAGAGGCCAGGGAGAGATAAGGGGTAGGCCTAAAGCCCAAGTGTGTAAGCCACTAAAAAAAGAGAACAGAGGTCTCTGACGAAAGACTCCATAAAAGGCTCTGCAAAGTCACATAGCTGCATCCAGGCTTGTCTTCTTATGGCAATGCCTGCACCAGCCACCTGTGAAGCGCCTTCAGTTGTGTGAGAGATCAACCTCATTGACACATTGGAAATTGATAAAAGAGTGGCCAGATGAGAAGATGATCTTTTGAAATCCTCTCTAGACATGCAGAAGAGGACTTAGGTCAACTGGTGCCCTAGGCAAAAGGGCTCTAGGGTGCCCCCCACCACACCAACCAGTGCCCCATCCTGGCCTACCTACACCAAACAAATACTGGAAAAGCACCCTATCTACAGCGGCGCCCTAGGCAGTCACCTAGTTGGCCTATGCCTAAGGCCGGCTATGTAGACATGGACTCAGACAGAGAATTTGACAGTTCTTTGGTCAAATTTCTCTGTAGTCTTGTAAAATGTGCCAGTTAGTTAAGAGAACTCAAGGTGAATGTTGCTGAGGCAAAAACCTGCTTTCCAAATCTGTCCAGCTCCCTACACTCCCTGTTTGGTGGGGGGACATAAGAGCTCTGTTTAGTGGTTGCCACCACCACCATTACATGTAGGGAACTCCTTTGCTGCAGTGAGGTTTATCTTTTGAGGAGGCCAAAAATTTGTCACGTTGATGCACTATTGGCTCAATGGAATCCAGCTCTAGACTAGATTAATAAACTAATTCTCCGGGACAGTCACACAAGACATAGACGGGCCAGAGCCAAAAGCCTCCAGAAACACTGACTCCTCTGGAGAAGGATTATCAGAAGACCAACTACCTGTTTGCTTAAGGATTTCTAATTTGTCTCCAAAGGAAACGTCATCAGGTGGTGATCTGGGGGACTCTTCCCTTTCTTCAAAATCAGTATCTTTGGTGAGAGGTTCCAATGGGGATTCTATGTGCCTCCTCTTGCACATTCTCTTCTGATGGACCCCCTCAGGGGGATGTTCAGGGGAGGTGTCAGAAGAGATAGGGAGTTCCTCCATGGGAATGACTGAAAGCTTGGAGGAACCAGATGTCCCTGTGGAACAGATCTAATGTACTCAGAGCTTGGAATTGAGGAGGGCTAAGTGGAAGATCCAAAGGAAGAAAGACTGGATCTCTAAAATGAGGAAAAAGCCTTTCCACAATCTCGAAGGCAGACAGACCTGGAGAAGCTGTGGCCATCTGCACTGCAGCCGAGTGTTCCAGTACAAATAGATTATGGGTCCAACTGGATCCATGCCTGGAGCAGGGAAATGGACCTGAGTTGCCCAGCACTGAGGCTCCAAGAGGCAGGGATGGATCTGATAACATCAGAGTAAATCTCAGCCCCACAGATTCATTGTCGATGCTTCAGCTCCAGGACCCATTCTGATCCAAAGGAATAGGAACAGAACTGGTCAGAGATACTGTCAAAGTTGAGGAAGCAATTCTCTTTGGATTCAACTTCAGAATTCTGAGAGCTGTCAGATCCTGGGGCTCCAAAACTGAACCATGGATAGGAGAAGAAGATAACACTGTGTGAGTAGTGGCAGGAATACTCGCTGATCCAATAGGGGATGGAGCCGAGAGGACCTCCAGCTGGATCTGAGTTCTTAGAAACTTTTACATCATCCTATTTACTTCCACTTTGTTGGCTGGGGCCTAGAATGCTTCTTGTGAGTTTGCATAAAAGTGGAATGAAGCCTAGGGGAGACCAGATCAAAAAGAAACTCCTATACGTTCTAGGAGTGTGTGATGTACTAAGTTTCAGACTGAGGACTTGGGATCTATAACCTGAGCTGTAGAGCTTGTTGATATGATAATCAATGTTTTTTAATCTGGAGTGCATATTTCAAATCTGAAGAGGTTGGAGCTGGTATTTTCAAATCCTTAGGAGGTGGTTCCAAAGAAGTCCTAGGAGACTTCAGAAGTGAATGCTTCCCATGCTCCAAAGGAGCTTTAGTAGTCTTATTGGGGGGTTGAACCCTTAAAGAAGATGCAGTTGAAGGAGAACATAAACCCTTATGGATGAGTTTACTGTGCCAGTCAGCTAAAGCCCTTGTATTATAGGCTGCATATAATGAGCTGTTAGTGTTCAGATAGGCTGTTCCTAGGCAATATATGCACTCCTTGTGGGCATTCAGGTTTGGGAATTTGTGTCCATAAGAAGTGATTTTTTTAAACCCTGTCAGTCTGTTGGCCATGAAAGTACAAGGAAAGAAAAGGAAGAGGGAGAAATATAAAACAAGATTTTTGTCTTTTTTTGAAAAGAAAAAGAAAATCACCAACAGTGGTAATTAAAAATTACCCTACTAAAAGGGTAGGAAGAACAAAAGACTATAGCAAGAAAAACTTACCAACTATGGTAAGTTAAGAAATTACTATAAAAACTATAGTATTTCAGCATTTCCTGATGCAGAAAAAGAAACGAAGACTAAGAGGGAGGTCTATAGTAAGTGAATATAAGAAAGTTAAGAGTTAAATGTTTAACTTACAAAAATACTGAAAAACTTGACAAAATGCTATGAGAGAAGGACTCTACATCTGAGAGAAATGGCAGCAAATGAGATCTGAAGTATTGGAGATGGATTACGGCATTATGCATAGAGAGAGGAGCTTGAGAGTTGGATCCAAAGTCTAAAGTATGCAGCCGAGTTGGATCTGAGGGTAGATCCATAACCCATTTTCTCAGGAAGAATGAAAAGGACAAGATCAGATCCTAATGTAACTGGCATCACCCACACGGACGTGGAGGCCATTGCCAGCCATCATTCCCGTGCACAAAGGGGTTAAAGAAATAGAAACTGAGCTTATGGTGTTCCTCAGAAGTGAAGGATTCAGTGTAGAAAACTTCAGTTAGAAAGCACCACAACAGGCTAGAGTAATGTCCAAATTAAGGGGAAATCAGTGGAGCGGGAAGCAATTGGTCAGCTGCCATATGAAGATATTTTGGAGCCCTCCACAGGAAACCAGTATAAATGTTCACTTGAAGCTGGACAGCAAGGAAAGGAACAGGAAACTCTGATGCAGTTAATGTTGAGGCATGATAGGCCAGTGAGTTCCCATATGACCGAGCAATGGATGGCACAGGATGAAATTGAAGAGAATGTGCTACAGGAAGATGCAATAGAACTTCCTATATAATACCCGCAGGAAATGGAAAACAAAAAATGTGCCTTCAGTTCAGAAGAAAATGAGTTGAGAAGAGTTGCTTGACATAATAGAGATAGATAGACATATTAAGATCAATGAAAGAAATAGACTGCAGAAGGTCAATAAACCCAAAAAGTTAGAAGTTTGATAAAGTAACTGAACACAGTAATTAGGACTGTCCATAGAGATCCATGCGATATAAGAGAAGTAAACAGGATATATTACTGTGCAGCTAAATTAATAACTGATAAAGTTCTACCAGAAAAACACTGGGTAGTGAGGGAAAGGAAGGGGAGAAATCGAATACCATCATGGAAGTATCGAATAGAGAAAAGTATAAAGCAACTAAGGTAAGAACTGTGACTGTTAGAAGAGTATAGAAGAGGGAACAGATCAACAAAAATACTAAGAAATATAGATGTGATAAAAGCAATGTGAGTATTAGAACAGATCAGGATTGATCACGCACTATCGCAAATAAATTAAAATTCTCAGCATAGGCGGAAAAGCTTAGAAGATACACATAAAAATATAAAGGAAAAGTACAAAATAAGCAATTTATTGGTGACCCAAAAAAGTTTTATAGAGAATTGGGAAACATGGTAAATGGAATTGAAAAACCACCAAAAAAAGAAATAGATACATTTTGGAGAAGTATCTATGAAGATCCTGTGGAACATAACAAAGATGCTAAATGGATAGAAGTAAAAGAAGGAATAAGAAGCTTAAAGGTACAGGACATGAAATAGGATGAAGTAATAGCCAGAGAGATTGAAGCAAAGTTAAGAAAAGCCTCAAATTGGAAAACACCAGGCCCAGAAGCAGTACCTAACTTTTGGTTAAAAGTATTAATATCTTTGCATGATGATTTAACTGTGAGTAAGAACTATTTATATGTGCACCCTGAACTGACATCAACCTGGCTAACAACAGTAAAAACAATGCTCCTACTTAAGAGTGAACCTGCATGCTGCCCTAAAAATTATAGACCAATAACTTGCCTTCCAACGATGTATAAACTATACATTGGAAATGATGCTGACAGAGTCTATATTCATTTAGAAGAAAACTCCATTATGGCAATAGAACAAAAGGGCAATAAAAGAAAGTCATATGGAACAAAGGATCACTTTCTCTTAAATAAAGTCATAGTGGAAAACTGAAAAAAGGGGAAGAATCTAAGTATGGCATGGATTGACTACAAAAAAGCATGTGATAGTATCCCACATTCATGGATAAAAGAGTACTTAAAAATGTATAAGATACACCCTACACTGATCGACCACTTTGCAATTAAGCCATGATAAAGGACAAATTATTATTCCAGGGATAAAAATTCAAAGGGGGATATTCCAGGGTGACTGTCACCACTGCAATTCTGCTTTGCACTTAACCCATTAAGCTGTCTACTTAACAGCTCATGCCATGGCTATAATTTGGCTTCTAGAAAACAACAAAGTGTAAAGACTTCTCATCTTCTCTTTGTTGATTTAAAAATGTACAGCTCATCAGACAAGGAACTGAAAGCACGACTGCAAGTTGTCAAAACTTTTTCAGATGCTATAAGATTGTCATTTGGACTTGATAAATGTGCAAAAGCAACCTTTAAAGCAGGAAAAGTGCAGCACCAAGAAAACATCAGTTTGGGGCAAGAATGTGATATAAAAGAAATTGAGCAAGAGGGAGTGTTTGAGTATTTGGGAACTGATGAAGGATCAACAATAAAACATGAACAAAGGTGAATAAAACCTGGTAAGTAATACTTTAGAAGACTTAAATTAATCTTGAAAACAGCATTGACACCTAGGAACAAAATTCAAGCTATAAACTAATTTGCTCTTCCTGTTCTAACTTACAGTTTTGGAGTGATTGACTGACCCCAAAGCATGCTGGATAGATTGGAGAGGAAAACAAGAAGGATGCTTCATGCTCACCAAATGATCTATAAAAATAAGTGCATACCAAGATTATATATTCCCCGTTCCGAAGGTGGGATGAGCCTCCTGAAATTGATTACATGTATAGATCTGCAATCGTGAGACTCCACACATATCTGCTGACGTCACAAGGCCCAAACATAGTAAAAGTTTTGAAACATGAGGAGAATAAATCTAAGATGATTTCCCTGCTTAAACTAGCAGAAGCATATCGGCATCAAGCAGGAATGGAAATCAAACCACAAGTAGATAAAAATCAGACAGCAACTGAATGTGCCTAAAAACAAAAGAAAGAATATAAGATGATGGATCAAGTGAGAAGGCAAGAAATGTGGAAAATGCATAAATATATTTGCAAGTATAGAAAACTTTTGGAACAGCTCATGTTGATCAGGAGCAAATGCAGGAATGGTTAAGGAGAGGTGAATTCAAACCAAGAGATGAAAGGTTAATATTGGTGGCCCAAGATAGTGGGCTATATACATGTTGGTTTACAAAGTCCATTGAACATGTGGGAGAAACAGAAAAAGGTAGGTTTTGTAAAACAGAATCGGAAACGGTTGCACACCTCGTTGCTGGTTGCGACATACTAATGGCAGAAGGGCTGTAAACTGAAAGCCATAATAATGTGGCAAGACTGTTGCACTGGGCATTATGCAAACATTATGGTACTGAAGTGGCAGAAAAACACTGGAAACATGAGCCATGAAGCATCATAGAAAATGATGAAGTCTACATCACATGGGAACATCCATTACCAACAGTTCAAAAGTTAGATGCTAGAAAACCGAATATAGTGGTCTAAGAAAAGAAGACAAAAGCAGCATTGATCACTGAAATCACCACACCCAGTGACTACAGTGTCCTGTGCAGAGAGAGACACAAAGTTATAAAATATCAGGATTTGCAGGCAAAAACGAGAACAATGTGGAAAACAGATACCCAGATAGTTCCAATAGTAGTAGGAGCAACGGGTCTTATAAAAAAGGATCTATAGTCATATTTAGATCTGCTACTAATACATGCAACTGCATACAAATTGCAGAAGTTGTCATTTACTGGGTACATTGCAGGTGCTGCAAAGTGCACTTTTGGCGGACATCAAGTAGTAGAGTATCTTCCTAGTCTAAATTCTCCTGATTTGTGCCTGCTTCTTTTGACTTTTATATTTCTCCTAATTTCTGCCTGTTCCTTTTGACTGTAGGACTCACTCATATTTTACTTACCTATCCTCCTGTTCCCAGGTCTCTGCTTTTGTAGACTTTTTTTTTTTGCATGGCTTTGCATGCATTCCCTGTCTAGGTCTAATTACACTGTATTTTTGGCCATCCCCTCACACCTCTGTCCTGTAAGAAGTTTTTTTAAACCCTGGGAGCCATCTTTAAATTTCTCTAAGCAGCTACGGTCCCTGGTGTTGTGAACTCCCATTGTCTGTACATCTCAACTACATAGTGGGTCCGGTTTGTTCCCCTCCCCATACCTGAGAGCACGGACTCTCCAAAACTCAGAAACTTCAGAAAACTTGACTGCTAGTTGATCACCTCCACAGCCTCTCTGCTTCTATCCAGTGTCTGTACATCGCAACTACATAGTGGGTCCGGTTTGTTCCCCTCCCCATACTTGAGAGCATGGACACTCCAAAACTTAGAAACTTCAGAAAACTTGACTGCTAGTTGATCACCTCCACAGTCTCTCTGCTTCTATCCAGTGTCTGTACATCGCAACTACATAGTGGGTCCGGTTTGTTCCCCTCCCCATACTTGAAAGCACGGACACTCCAAAACTTAGAAACTTCAGAAAACTTGACCGCTAGTTGATCACCTCCACAGCCTCTCTGCTTCTATCCAGTGTCTGTCCATCGCAACTACATAGTGGGTCCGGCTTTTCCTCTCGCCATACTTGAGAGCACGGACACTCCAAAACTTAGAAACGTTAGGAAACTTGATTGCTAGTTGATCACCTCCACAGCCTCTCTGCTTCTATCCAGGTGCTTACAACTGCTATTTTCAGCTACACACCACAGAATTTTGTCCTGTAATCTTTTCAGTAGCACTAGCTATTGCTTTGTTAAGCAAACAAGTATTTATAGTGCCATTGTTTGAACTCTGCATCTGTACTGGCAGCTGCACTGTATCCCCCCCCATGACTTCCAAGTTATTCTTCTCTCCACCCCTACCATAGTGTTTAAATTGGGCTGCGTGTAAACTTATTTTAATTCCCCCTTCCCCATTTTGTAAGTAACACTCCTTCCTTGTTAAATGTCTATCTAGTAGAGTATCTCCCTAGTCTAAATTCTCCTGATTTCTGCCTGCTTCTTTTGACTTTTGTATTTCTCCTAATTTCTGCCTGTTCCTTTTGACTGTAGGACTCGCTCATATTTTACCTACCTATCCTCCTGTTCCCAGGTCTCTGCTTTTGTAGACTTTTTTTATTGCTTTGCATGCATTCCCTGTCTAGGTCTGATTACACTGTATTTTTGGCTATCCTATCACACCTGACTGTTATTGACCCTCCCCCCTCTATCTTGTAAGAGGATTTTTAAACCCTGGGAGCCAACTTTAAATTTCTCTAAGCAGCTGCAGTTCCTGGTGTTGTGAACTCCCATGTAAGCACTCCAATTTGCTTTCTTTTAATTGTTTTTGCTTTTATTTGGCAATGTAAACCTTTATTTTAGCATTTTTATTGCTATATTTGACAGTGTAAACATTTTTTAAACTATCATCTTATGTTATAGTGATAGTGGCTGGAACGGTTTGTTTTCTGCATGTAATTGTTTCACTTACCACTGCTTTATTTTAAGTGCATATTATCCTTGTCATATATATTAATTTTTGCTGGCATTTTGTGGCTGGAACTTTTTTTCTGTATACTGCATGTTATTGTTTTATTACTGCTCTACTTAAATGAATATTATCCTTGTCATAGATATTGTTAATGTTCTGCTGGCATTCAGTTCGACCTCTGAGGTCTAACACTATGTCTGGGGCTGCAAGTGGGTTTTTAAACTGAACCCGTGCATGCCCTTCTTATATTGCTTTTGTTCTCTGCTCCTGTTAAGTCAGGGCTTTATGTATGAACCACGTTACTTGGCTGCATGTGGTTTTACAGTTATTGTTTCTATTTTTATTCTGCAGTCCATTTATAAATTTTAGCTGTTTTTGTATGAACTAGCATTATTAGTTTTCAGTGTTTATCTGCTATCTGTCTACTGATTGTAGCTGAGGTATAACTGAATTATTATTAGAATGTTATTGCTAAGTAATTCTGCTGCCTAGTGTTTGCTATACACCCTGAAGTCATTGATATGAGGTTGTCTAACTCCATCACTACAATTTCTTCCTTCTCTATTTTCCTTTAATGTCTGTACATCGCAGCTACACAGTGGGTCCGGTTTGTTCCCCTCCCCATACTTGAGAGCATGGACACTCCAAAACTTAGAAACTTCAGAAAACTTGACTGCTAGTTGATCACCTCCACAGCCTCTCTGCTTCTATCCAGGTGCTTACAACTGCTATTTTCAGCTACACACCACATCATTTTGTCCTGTAATCCATTCAGTAGCACTAGCTATTGCTTTGGTAAGCAAATGAGTATTTGTAGTGCCATTGGTTGAGCTGTGCATCGGTACTGGCAGCTGCACTGTTCCCCCCCCATGACTTCCAAGTTATTTTTCTCTCCTCCCCTATCATAGTGTTTAAATTAGGCTGCATGTAAACTTATTTTAACTCCCCCTCCCCATTTTGTAAGTTACACTCCTTCCGTGTTAAATGTCTATCTAGTAGAGTATCTCCCTAGTCTAAATTCTCCTGATTTCTGCCTGCTTCTTTTGACTTTTGTATTTCTCCTAATTTCTGCCTGTTCCTTTTGAGTGTAGGACTCGCTCATATTTTACTTACCTATCCTCCTGTTCCCAGGTCTCTGATTGCATTTGTAGACTTTATTGCTTTGTCTGGATACTCTGCCCTTCCTCTCTCTTGCCGTCCATCTCTGTTCTTTACCCTTCAATAACGTTCAGTTTATCTACTTTCTGTGCTTCACACCACTGGTTATTCTTTCCCTAGCCTGCTTTCCTTCTCTACCCTATCCTGCTGTGCTATTATACCTTCCTATATCTCAGATTTTCTCCCTCTGCCTTAAATCCATACTCTTCTGCCTCTCTGTATCCTGACTCACCTCCATAGCTCACTGATTCTTGTAGTCACTCACTGTGGGTCTCAACCCGCTACGCTCGGGGTCACTTCACTCCTCTCCTACCTACCCCCCATATAATTTCTTTTATACCTAACCACTTGTCACGTCCTCCCCAACACTGCACCTAACTTCCTGCCTCTATCAGAAAATCCGTCCCACCTCCCCCTCTCCTATTACAACTCCAATCAGATACACCTACATGTATCACCCTTGTATACATCCCACCTTTTCTTAAACTAATTAACATGTACTGCACACATCCAACCCATCTACTAAAAGCATCCATCTACACACTGATAGTCTTCAACCTCCTTCTTTCCAATCTGTCATCCTATCACATGCAACTTGATAATCATACCCCATCCCCTTGGCAAACAGAATCCACAGCTAATCTCATTAAACTAAAAAACTTCCCTATATCACTATCCAATCTTACCACACCCCAACCTTTCCCTTACTCATGCAACAAAGCAACCATAAAAACGAACCCTCTCGCTTCACAAAAACAAACTAAAATAATTCACAAATTTACCAAACTCTGTCTGCACCTACCCCCAAAACTCACTTGCAGTGGAGATGTCCACACTAATCCAGGACCCAAAACACTAGTCAACCCTAACTCAAGTCAGCTAAATCCCTTATACCACAGGCCATCCTCATCTCTCTGCTTCATAAACATTAATGCTAGAAGCATACTTAAGAAAATCCAGGACCTACATGCCCTATTGGCACTAATCAAACCAGATATTGTTGTGTTAACTGAAACATGGCTCAAATCAAAACATCATGAATATGAGATTACCACCCCTGGCTACAATATTATCCGCAAAGACAGAGTAGGGAAAAAGGGAGGTGGTGTTGCAATTTATATTCCAAAACCACCTCACCATAGAACAACTAGATTACAACACCCAAGATGTCAAAGATGTGGAACTAATCCTTGCCAAATTTAAAAATAAACTCCAATAAACACAGTTATTGCAGGTGGCTACATCCCAAAAAGCAATAATATCACTCAAATGGAAAACCTGCTTAATTGGAAGTCCAACTCCATTCCACATGAAACCATACTATTAGGAGACTTTAATATTGACTGTCTCAACTGCTCCAGCCATAATCCCACTGCCTTTATAAACCTCCACAGGTTTACCCAAACTATAACCACCCCCACTAGAATTGACAAAACATCCAATCACCAGTCCATCTTGGACTGGATCCTGGTATCTGACCACAGTCTTACACAACAATCTGGCTGTCTTCCAGATACCCCAAGTGACCATCTTCCTACTTACCTAATTAGGAACAAATCCCAAACCATCAGCCAACCTATCCTCAGAGTAGTTCGTAACAAAAAGACCTTCATACCTACTAACTTCATCAATGCACTAAAACACTGCAACTGGACTCCTCTAAAGCAACTATCTCTAGACAAAGCAGTTGAGTACTTCAACACAACCTTCCTAAAAATCTTGGACCAATATGCACCCTCCCGAATCATTAGAATAAAAACTAATTATGCCCCATGGCTAACAAATCCCACTAAAAGTATAATGAAAGAAAGGGACAACACCTGGTCTCAATATCAAAAAAACAAAACCACTACCTTAAGACAAAATTACCTACAGCTCCAGAACAAAGCCAAAAACATAGCAAACTAGACAAATCTAACTACTATCAAAACCTACAAGAAAAAATATGCTCATAACCCCAATAATTGTATACTGCACCCAGGAAAGTCCACTACACCAACCCCTGTGCTACCAAATAATCATGAAAACATACTCACACAATTTAATAGATTCTTCGCTGAAACAGTCCAGACCCTTGCCAATGTCCAAAATAATAGTACTACCCCCACCCCACACCAATAACTACCACAACCCACCGCAATACACAAAACAATACCCTCAGTTTTTAACTTCACCCAGTGTCCACCAAGGCAATTTCTAAACTCCTTAAGAAACTTAAACCAACCACTCTATCAGCTGATAAGCTACCAGCAGACTTCCTTCAAATATCAGCTGAAGCTATAGCCTATCCAGTCTCCATTCTCATTAATGGATCTCTGTCAGAATGCAAAGTACCAGCCTCTTGGAAAACCTCCTATATCATCCCACTGCACAGAGGAGGTAACTCCTTAGCACTTACCAACTATCGCCCTATAGCTATCTTACCACCATTATCAAAAATATTAGAAAGAGTAGTTCATACTCAACTTATGCAATACCTCCAGTATAACAACCTACTCTCCATATCCCAGCATGGCTTTAGACCTTCCCACAGCACCACAACAACAGCATTATCATTTACCAACATAGTTAACCACCACAGAAACAAGGGTCTATTTACTTATTCCATATTCTTAGACTTATCAAAAGCCTTTGACATGGTTAACCACAGCATGCTTCTTGCAACTCTATCTACTCTAAATACAAGTCCCTCCTCTGTATCATGGTTTAACAGCTATTTGTCAGATCGACAGCAAGCTGTCCTATGGCAAGACCAATTGACCCCCCCCCTGCTACCAGTAACTATAGGAGTCCCTCAAGGGTCTATCCTTGGCCCTCTGTTGTTTTCCCTGTTTACTAACCAGATATCTTCATCCTTGTCACCTGCCTCAGTAGTACAGTATGCTGATGACACCACACTTATATGTGCCACCCCCACCCTAAGTCAACTACAAACCCTAACCCAAAACACCTTCACGCTAGCCAAAACCTGGTTCACTAACATCAAACTTCTTAACCCCCACAAAAAACAAACTAATTCTCTTTGACCCAGGTAGATCTCCTCCTCTGAGCAACAACTTCATCATCAACTCCAAAGAAAACATTCAAATTAGTCCAACCACATACGCCAAACTGCTAGGCATAGAGATAGACAATAACCTGAAATTCGACATCCACATAGCACAAACCATCAAGAAAGTTAATAAAAAGCTACGCCTCCTCTACAGGAACAAACAGTTTATGACTAAACATACCAAAGTCACCATCGCTAGGACTCATCTCCTATCCACCCTCCTCAATGCCTCTCCCATCTTGATTAATCTACACCAAACCGAACTGAATAAAATGGAATCTTGCTATAATAAGATTGCCAAGTTTGCATCTGATGCTTCTTTACAGGTCCCACCACTGTCTATCCCTAAAACAGCTTAACTGGCTTGAGTTGCCTCATATACTCATGCTCAATCAACTATCTATAGCTCACAAGCTCTACTACCTCCCAGGGTTAACCCCAGCACTTCAGCATTTAATACAACCCCACATTCCCACTAGAGCCCTACAATCTAACAGCCAGAACCTAATAACTGTCATCCAACATAAAAACAATGCTGGTAAATCACTCTTTGCCAGCACCATTGCCAAAACCTGGAACACACTACCAATCCATATAACTTCTAGCATCTCCTTCAATCATTTCAAAAAAACTCCTTAAAACCCACTACTTAACTAACTGGCTATGCTCATGTTACACTCCAGGTTAAATCTAATTGTGTCACATGTTCAGATAAGTATAAACAGATTTGCCCTAAAAAGCTTGTCAACTCAGATACTGGTAAAAAAAAAAAAACTTTATTTTTTTTTTAAGTTTTTGACTATGTACCTCAATAACTGTCTACTGTAGTAACTAAAACTGTTAACTTCTAACCTATTGTGTATTAAAATCAATTGTATGTTCTGTATTTGGTTCTTATGTACTGCATTCTATTGTACTGTGGAGCTTTTCTCTCCGGGCCTCTGCTGAAAATGGACCTGTATCCAGTCAGGCTTTTCTGGTAAACAAATGTAAATAAATAAATAAAAATAAAATCAAAGATTGAAACAATACTAATTTCATGATCTTTAATCATACTTTGATTTAGGAATGGGGTCCATTCCCGTCATGATATTAGAAACCGAAAAGATTTGGAGAAATAAAAAAAAAGGATGAGGAAATCCTTTTATACTGCACAATGTATAAGTAAGGTTATGACATCTAGGTCCAAAGAGGTCATTATCCCACTGTACTATGCCCTCATTAGACCAATCATAGAGTACAGTGCTCCCTTTAGTATGTACCTGACCAGGCATATGCAGCAACTAGACTGACCTCAGAGGATCCTTACTAAAAGAACACAAGGCGTAACAAACCTGCCTTATGCAGAGCACCTTGAAGACCTTTCCCTCTAATCAGTCTCCTCTAGATTGCTGAGGGGTGATCTATGCCTGCCTTACAAGGCATCCACAAACCCCACACTTATGAATCTCCTACATATTCCGAAGTCAAAGAGTACCAGAAATACATGGTCTAGGGTCCTGAATTTTGTCTGAGACTTAAACAGAACATGCTGGAGAGACGGATATGTACACAAACCAGGAAATCCAGCCAGTGCTGAAGAACAGCTAAACCTTTCAAAGCAGAAATGTTTTAATGGCTCACCAATATAATAAGTTTAACAGCTCACTTCAATAAAAAACAGTTTTGGCTCACACAATGAAACAATTTAAAGGATAAAAGGAAAAACAACCTTTGCTCCACTACACCTTAAAAACAGACTTTATTAAACCGTTAAATAACAAACTTCCAGAACTATGTGCTTTCATCCCTATTAAAATGCGACTTCATCAGAGTTACTGGAAAAACAGTTCCTCACATCATTTAAAGGAAGTTCCACCAATCAAAACAA
The DNA here is from genome assembly GCF_019279795.1 of Protopterus annectens. NCBI lineage: Eukaryota > Metazoa > Chordata > Ceratodontiformes > Protopteridae > Protopterus > Protopterus annectens. The sequence goes on from NC_056739.1 coordinate 1,793,787,089, forward strand.
ATGCCTTATTACACTTAAAAACTCACATGGGTAACAAACTACATGTATACACAAAACAGCTGCACAATCAATTTATGTGTGTATACTAATATACATACTTTTAAGCATAAATGCAAAAATATGTGAAATAGTATTTGTTCAGAATAAGTAAGGTAAACTTGTGAATTTACAAGAATGTAAAAATACAGTATTAAATATAAATGTTAAATATGACATATGAAAATGCCACCACCACCATTACATGTATGGGAACTCCTTTGCTCCTGTGGGGTTTATCTTTTGAGGAGGCCAAATATTTGTCATGTTGATGCAGTATTTGCTCAGTGGAATCCAGCTCCTTCCATGCCTTGTCAGGAGTCTAGATCAATAAGCTCATTCTCCAGGACAGTCACCTAAGACATAGATGGGCCAGAGCCAAAAGCCTCCAGAAATACTGACTCCTCTGGAGAAGGATTACCAGAAGACTGACTACCTGTTTGCTTAAGGATTTCTAATTTGTCTCCAAAAGAAACATCATCGGGTGGTGACCTGGGGGACTCTTCTCTTTCTTTGAAATCAGTATCTTCGGTGAGAGGTTCCAGTGGGGATTCTATGTGCCTCCTCTTGCGCATTCTCTTCTGATGGACTTCCTCAGGGGATGTTCAGGGGAGGTGTCAGAAGAGATGGGGAGTTCCTCCATGGGAATGACTGAAAGCTTGGAGGAACCAGATGTCCCTGTGGAATAGATCTAATGTACTCAGAGCTTGGAACTGAGGAGGGATAAGGGGAAGATCCAAAGAAGAAAGACCAGATCGCTAAAATGAGAAAAAGCCCTTTCCACAACCTCAAAGGTAGACAGACCTGGGGGAGCTGTAGCCACCTGCAAAGCAGCCGAGTGTTCCAGTACAAATAGATTATGGGTCCGACTGGATTCATGACTGGAGCAGGGAAATGGACCTGAGTTGTCCAACACTGTGGCTCCAAGGGGCAGGGATGGATCTGATAACATCAGAGTAGATCTCAGCCCCACAGATTCATTGTTGATGCTTCAGCTCCGGGACCCATTCTGATCCAAAGGAATAGGAACAGAACTGGTCAGGGATACTGCCAAAGTTGAGGAAGCAATTCTCTTTGGATCCAACTCCAGAAATCTCAGAGCTGTCAGATCCTGGGGATCCAAAACTGAACAGTGGATAGGAGAAGATAACACTGTGTGAGTAGTGGCAGGAATACTCGCTGATCCAATAGGGGATGGAGCCGAGAGGACCTCCAGCTGGATCTGAGCTCTTAGAAACTTTCACATCATCCTATTTACGTCCGCTTTGAAAAGACTTCTGGAGGACCTAGTAGATTATGTGGTTGGCTGGTGCCTAGAATGCTTCTTGAGAGTTTGTATAAAAGTGGAATGAAGCCTAGGGGAGACCAGATCCAAAAGAAACTGAGAAGAATATGTTCTAGGAGTCTACGATGTACTAAATTTCAGACTGAGGACTTGAGATCCATAACCTGAGCTGTAGGGCTTGCTGATATGATAATTGATGTTTTTTTAATCTGGAATGCATACTTTCAGATCTGAAGAGGTTGGAGCTGGTATTTTCGAATCCTTAGGAGGTGGTTCCAAAGAAGTCCAAGTAGACCTCAGCAGTAAATGCTTCCTATGCTCCAAAGGAGCTTTAGTAGTCTTATTGGGGGGTTGAACCCTTGAAGAAGAAGAAGATAAAGTTGAAGGAGAAAGTAAACCCTTATGGATGAGTTTACTGTGCCAGTCAACTAAAGCCCTTGTATTATAGGCTGCACATAATGAGCTGTTAGTGTTCAGATAGGCTGTTCCTAGGCAATATATGCACTCCTTGTGGGCATTCAGGTTTGGGAATTTGTGTCCATAAGAAGTGATTTTTTTAAACCCTGTCAGTCTGTTGGCCATGAAAGTACAAGGAAAGAAAAGGAAGAGGGAGAAATATAAAACAAGATTTTTGTCTTTTTTTGAAAAGAAAAAGAAAATCACCAACAGTGGTAATTAAAAATTACCCTACTAAAAGGGTAGGAAGAACAAAAGACTATAGCAAGAAAAACTTACCAACTATGGTAAGTTAAGAAATTACTATAAAAACTATAGTATTTCAGCATTTCCTGATGCAGAAAAAGAAACGAAGACTAAGAGGGAGGTCTATAGTAAGTGAATATAAGAAAGTTAAGAGTTAAATGTTTAACTTACAAAAATACTGAAAACTTGACAAAATGCTATGAGAGAAAGACCCTACATCTGAGAGCAATGGCTGCAAATGAGATCTGAGGTATTGGAGTTGGATTCGGGCATTATGCATAGAGGGAGGAGCTCGCAAGTTGGATCCAAAGTCTAAAGTATGCAGCCAAGTTGGATCTGAGGGTAGATCCATTTGCTCAGGAAGAATGAAAAGGACAAAATCAGATCTTAATGTAACTGGCATCACCCACACGGAAGTGAAGGCCATTGCCAACCATCATTCCCGTGCACAAAGGGGTCCAGCCACTGAGCCAGGTAACTGCCGGCCCATACATCTTACCAGCCTCATATGTAAGGCCATGCAAAGAATCATCATGAAAATGATAAACGAGGACAAAAGTAAACTGCAAACTCTGGACTCATCACAGTTTGGATTTGTTAAAGGAAGGTCATGCCTATTAAATCTGGTGAACTTTTTTGAGAGGGTTACCAAAATACTGGATGGAGGTAAGACTGTGCACACAGCTTACCTAGACCTGGCCAAGGCTTTTGATACAGTGTCCCACTCTGGCATTATAGACAAGCTCATTAATTTATGTATAAACCCTCATCACCTGCTGGTTAGCCAACTGGCTTTCTGATAGGACACAAGAGGCAAAAATAAGCAAAGCCACCTCCATCAAGAGAACAGTTACTAGTGGAGTCCCCCAGGGCTCAGAATTGGGCCTGCTCCTTTTTGGCATCAATTGTAATGAAATGGAAGCAAATGCCAAAGATTTATGGTTGACTACATTTGCAGATGACTGCAAGCTGGGAGTTATCATCGACTCCCCTGCAGGTATTAGCATTCTTCAAGAAGGCCTATCTCTGACTAACAAATGGTGCCAAACCCATGGTCTTAAAGTCAGTGCTACGAAATGCATAATTGTACCCTTTGGGAAGTCAACCATCCCGGCTAATTATCATGTTGAAAATACAACCCTAACAGTCGACCCAGTAGTCGGGGATCTGGGTATGCATGTAGACAATAGTCTTACCTTCAATCGGCATGTGTCCACTGTGGTGAGGAAATCTCCGAATGGGGTCTGAATGGGCAGATGAAAAGTCATCAAGCAAAGGAAAGTAGTAGTGCTGAAATTGAATCCATCCTCAAGTCTTGATGAGTACCTTCATGAGGTGGACCCTGTTTTTCACAAAATCTCACCAAGGCAACACTGATATTTAGACTGTGTTTTAAAAAGCATATATCATGGACAGAAGTAGGTCCAAATTTAAAAACTATAGCTGGGTGCACAAGACCCAGGATAAAAAGGTGCCTAATCTTGGTAGGTACACTGGTGCCAGGACTGGAAAAATGACAGTGTAGAATCCTCAAAATACGGAAACATTCTTACAATGGGGCCAGGCCCATGGGGAGGATGGCCCCCCCTGTTGTAGAAGGTCGTAGCAGTCCACAAAAATCACAAAAAACATTCTTGTCATGATATTAGAAACCGAAAAGATCTGGATAAATTAAAAAAGGGTGAGGAAATCCTTTTATATTGCACAATGTATAAGTAAGGTTATGACATCTAGGTCCAAAGAGGTCATTATCCCACTGTACTATGCCCTCATTAGACCAAGCATAGAGTACAATGCTCCCTTTAGTATGCATCTGACCAGGCATATGCAGCAACTAGACTGACCTCAGAGGTTCCTTACTAAAAGAATACAAGGCGTAACAAACCTGCCTTATGCAGAGCGCCTTAAAGACCTTTCCCTCTAATCAGTTTCCTATAGATTGCTGAGGGGTGATCTATGCTCGGCTTCTGGCTTACAAGGCATCCACAAACCCCACACTTATGAGTCTCCTACATATTCCTAAGTCAAAGAGTGCCAGAAATACATGATCTAGTGACCTGAATTTTGTCTGTGACTTAAACAGAACATGCTGGAGAGACAGATATGTACACAAACCAGGAAATCCAGCCAGTGCTGAAGAACAGCTAAATCTTTCAAAGCAGAAATGTTTTAATGGCTCACCAATATAATAAATACAACAGCTCACTTCAATAAAAACAGTTTTGACTCACAGAGTGAAACAATTTAAAGGATCAAAGGACAAACAACCTTGGCTCCACTACACCTTAAAAACAGACCTTATTAAACAGTTAAATAAATTTCCAGAACTACGTGCTTTCATTCCTACTAAAATGGGACTTCATCAGAGTTACTGGAAAAACAGTTCCTCACATCATTTAAAGGAAGTTCCACCAATCAAAACAAATGCTTCATTACACTTAAAACAAATTCATATAGCTAAAAAACTACATATATACACAAAACAGCTGCACAATAAATTTGTGTGTATACTAATATACATACTTTTAAGCATAAATGCAAAAATATGTGAAATGGTATTTGTTCAGAATAAGTAAGGTAAACTTGTGAATTTACAAGAAATGTAAAAACAGTATTAAATATAAAATGTTAAATATAACATGAAAAATAAAAATAGATTTATATTGGGTATAAGCTTATATTTTATTTAAATATAAAATATGAACAATAATAATAGATTTAATATATTAGATATAACCTTATATTTTATATGCCTTGATATTTAGAACACTTATACTAGATACTGAATCATTAAGTCCTGGTGACTGGCAAGCATTTATTCTCAGTTGCCAGGACAATTCTTTCAATTCCAATGTGTTGTCTATATCACCCCAACAGCTCTCAACCACATCTACTATAAAAAATCTAAATAGAATGTAAAGGGCATTATCTGTGCAACATTTTTTGATATCACAAACATGTTCTCTCATACAATCTCTTAGTCTCTGGTTTTCCCTACATAAAGTGATGAATAACCACTGCAGGTGGCAACATAAACCAAGTGAGTGGTAATCCAATCACATTTACCAGGACATGATAAACTTCTTGGATAACTGTCTACAACCAAATAAGGGCCCTCATGTATGAACTGCATTATTTACACCTACCACATTTATTCATGTGGTGAACTCGGTTAATGAAAGACCCCCCCCACCCCACAATCTGATGTTCAATTAAATCCTTAATGTTATGACCTCTGTTATGCATAATCATATGTTGCCCACCAATCATTTCTTTCACATCCCTAGGAAAAGCCATAAATACTTAAAAACTCCAACACATTTTGAGATCTCCTGATTGTAGGGAATAATAAAAGGTACTTCATACTAGATACTATAGCTAACTTAGGAAATGTTGTTCCAGTGATCTTTTGTTTCAGATAAAAGAGGGACAAACCTAGATGTCCTTCCCTTGAATACCTCATCTTTGACAGATGTTAAAATATATTCGGGGTAATCCCTGTCTCTAAACATACCCCAGAGATGGTGAATTTCTCTCTCAAAATTAAAATCAGAGCTAATTAATGTTGATAACAATACTCCTCTTTTGATGGGGGGAGCTGGTAACTCCTAAGTAAGTAAGAATTTGAAAAAGTCTTTTTTCAATAAATGGTGGAAGTAAACTTATTCAGAAGCCTATCTTTACCCAAGGGTACATCTAAATAACGTATTTTATCCCAATCATACTGGAATGTAAACTTTAAAAAAATTATCAATTACCAAAATGTCCATTGTGGAAATATCCTGTTGGACTAAAAACTCATTGAATAAAAACCTCCCTTCTGTGTGATGAATAACAATAAATACATTAATTATGTCAATAATAACAAACAACAAAGATTCATCAAAGCTAATGGTATTCATGCTCTCTAAAAGATGCCAAGAATCCCTGGCAATTGAGAATAAATGTTTGCCAATCACCAGGACTTAATGAGTACGTATCTATTATAACTGCTTTAAACATCAAGGCAAATAAAATATAAGGTTATGTCTAATATTGTACATTCTTTATTTTTCATTTTTTATTTAATAATGTATTTTTATGTGTCTTGTAAATTTGCACGTTCACCTTACTTATTCTGAACAAATACTATTTTACATATTTTTACATTTGTGCTTAAAAGTATGTATATTATTATACATACATAAATAGACTGTGCAGCTGTTATGTGTATAAATGTAGTTTTTAGCTGTACGAGTTTATTTTAAATGTAATAAGGCAGTTTGTTTTGATTGGTGGAACTTCCTTTAAATGTTGTGAGGAGCTATTTTTCCAGTAACTGATGAAGTCCCATTTTAAAAGGGACAAAAGTGCTTAGTTCTGGAAGTTTGTTGTTCAACTAATTAATAAAATCTGTTTTTAAGGTGTAGTGGAGCCAATGTCATTTGTTCTACAGTCCTTTAAACTGGTTCATTCTGTCAAAAACTGTTTTTATTGAAGTGAGCCTTTGTATTTATTATATTGGTGAGCCATTATAACATTTCCGCTTTGGAAGGTTCAGCCATTCTTCAGCACTAGATGGATTTCCTACAAGTTTTAACCATTGTGTGTGGTTAGAGACAGATGTGTCCCAGAGACGGAGTTCATCTATTTCCCAGTTTAAGTACAACCTAGACCAGTGGATGGGGAATAGGAAATTTACTCCGGGCCTGGCACCCATGTCCCTTATGGACAGAGGTAGCTTATAAATGCCAAGCTCTTAATGTCCTATTTGGATACAGGATATCATCATTCTTTTGGGAAAACTTGGCTAGGCTTAGAAAGCCCTCCCCCCAGGTCATTAGCCTAGTAACAGTCTATGATCTACGATTCTATGAATAATACAGCATTCATTTGTCATTTATATAGTCAAACAAATTTCCACACAGTATACTCTGTCAAACGTTTGACAATTTGACAAAGACCACATATATATGTATATAGTGCAGGTGTTTGGCTTGTCAGCAGTTCATTATAATTGATAGTTCAATTATGATTCATCAAGTCTCACCTTAAAGATGAGTGAATCATAGTGGACTGCCAGCAACAACAGGACTGTTTCCAGAAAATCTGGACCAAAAAGTTGTATTCTTAGGGAGGCTGCATCAATGCATTTTTTAAACAAAACTTAAATTTAATTGAGGAACTGCCACAATCTTTGGAGGCTTATGGTGTAGCACAACCATCAAGCATTACTTGACTGTGGGACTTCACACTTCTAAAGACTAGTGTGGTCTCCTTTAAGGCCCCCGAGCCGACGGAAAACAGTACTCAAGCCGCTGAATCACTTACAAATGCCTTCTACCAGCACCTGCAGGACTGCATGGATAAGGCAATCCCAAGCAAAACAAAGACTCTTTGTACCAAAGGCAAGCGTCCACTCTGGTGGACCCCAGCCATAAACAAACTCTACAACAAAAGGAGGAAGCTACTACAAGATAGAGCAAAATCCTTAAAAGGTAAGACACCCTTGATCACTATAAGTAAAAAACTAAGAGCTCTCATAAAATCATCCAAAGCAAATTTTGAGAGAAAAATAGCTAAAGACTCAAAAGACAATCATAAGGCCTTCTTTAGCTATGTTAGAAACCTGGGAGGAAACTCCCAGATATGCTCAGAACTAGTTCAAAATGATGTGAAGATTACTGATCCTACAGACATTGCCAACATACTGGCTGACAGGTTCAGTGCAAACTTCTCCCCTCGCCAAAAGGAGAGATTCCTATACCAAGCGATTGCAGCCCCCCAAACACCTCCAACGCCCAAGTGAGAACTGCTCTCTCCAAATCAAAAAACACAGCATCCATGGGACCTGATGGTGTCCCCGGCTGTGTGCTCCACTTAACTCAACGAGGAATTAAACCCACAGCTAGGACAGCTGTTTAATCATAGTCTTACCTCTGGATATCACTCCAGGCGCACTGCAACTGTGGTCCCACTTCACAAAGGCGGTGCCTCCACCGACCCTGGAAATTACCGCCCATTAGCTTGACAAGCCTTATCTGCAAAGCCATGGAGAGGATCATAATGGACCTCATAAATAAAGACATAGGGAATTTGCAGACTTTGGATCCATCCCAGTTTGGCTTTGTCAAAGGCAGATCATGCCTTCTAAACTTGGTTGACTTTTTGAAACAGTCACCAAAGCCATTGATGAGGGAAAGGCAGTCCATACAGCCTACCTCGATCTGGCAAGGCCTTTGATACAATACCCCACTCGGGTATCATTGAAAAACTCATCAGCTTAAATGTTAACCCATACATCACAAGATGGGTTGCAAACTGGCTGAGTGACAGAACCCACAGGGTCAGAGTTGCTGGCGCCATGTCAGACTCAAAGCCTGTCACAAGTGGTGTACCACAGGGCTCAGTCCTGGGCCCACTCTTGTTTGGCATCTACTTTTCCAGTACAAGCAAACACAGGAGGGTTATGGCTGACAAAGTTTGCAGATGACTGCAAACTGGGTGCCATAGTAGAAAACACATCTGACACAGATATCCTTCAGAAGGGTCTCACAGAAACGGATAACTGGTGCCAGAGCCATGGCCTAAAGTTAAATGCCAAAAAATGCATAGTCATACCCTTCGGGAAAAACAAGGTTACCCCTAGCTACCAAATAGGTGGCAATCCACTGAGTACAGAAGAAGTTATTAGGGACCTGGGGACCCAGGTTGATAGTAGTCTGTCATTCGACACCCATGTAGCTAAAGTAGTTAGGAAGACCTTCTACATTGCCCACCTTATCATGAAGGGATTCTCATCTAGATCAAGGGAGGTCATAGTCTCCTATACTCATCACTCATCAGACCAATGATTGAGTACAATGCCCCATTCGAATGTATCTGACCCGACACTTGCAGCAGCTGGAGAGGCCACAAAAGTTCCTCACCAAAAGGATAAAGGGTCTCAAACATCTGTCCTATGCTGCCCGACTGAAAGAACTCCAGCTCTATTCAGTAAACCACCGCTCAGAGGTGACCTTTGCCTAACATACAAGGCCATGTCAAACCCAGATTTGATGAATATGCTTCACCTCAAAAAATCTAGATCCGTCAGAGCCACAAGGGCGGAGACTTAAACCTCGACACGGCTATTAATAGGACGTGCTGGAGGGATAGATTCATCACCCAAAGACTCCTATGCTGTGGAATAAAATCCCGTATATGTGAGGCAGAGCACCTCGCTGGCCTTGTTCAAGAGAAATCTTGACCAATGGATGGGAGATCACAGATATACCCCAGGGATTACCTCAGTGTCACTGCTCAACAGAGGCACAGCAAAATAATGGGTATAGTTCCCCATACTAAAGGGGTGGCGTAAGCCACAAAACTATGGGCTAGGCTTGTAAATGCCCTCGGGCAGATAGCCTAGTATGAACCTATGAACCTATTAAAAGAACAATAAACCAGGGCAAGACTGACAGCCATGACAGATTGTCTAGAACAGTACAAACTCTATGTGCAGGGATGGGCAAGTTATTTTCTGGACACCGAAATATAAACCCATACCATTTAGAAGGGCATGGCATCTGATTAATGATGCTGTCATCTTCCTGTAGTATTCTAACGTAAGAAGAAAATAAGAATTATTTAGGAATCAAAGCATTATTTCTTAGCTGTGGATGAAGACTACCCCAACAGCGCTGCAGTACCTTACCTTGCTGGTGAAAAAGAAAATTCTTGGTGTGTGAAAAGCAAGAAAACTCAGTAGTAGTCTTTAAAGGCAGAGAGGACCATGAATATCTTGGCAAAGGGAACTTTAAGAATGAGTTGTTCTCATTTCTTTTCCACCTTCAGATGCATTTTATATATATAGACAGTGGAGATCATGTATATACCTAGCCCTCCTTCCAAACCCTTGAAAGAGCACCCTATGCCATTATCATGTAATACAGAAGCTGTGTTTTCTGATTGCAAGTAAACAAACCCACTTCTGGGGTTTGAGCATAGAAGTCTGAATCAGGACAATATCTGACCTGGGTTACCACTCATTATCTAGACACTATGTGACTCATCCAGTCCTTAAAATGTGTTTCCTGAAAGAAAGCTGTCACCACAATGAAGGCAGAGTTAAACTCAACTCCTCCACTTCTGTAGTGGTGGCTGGTGACTTCAAATCAAAGGGGGGCTGCAGGAGACAGCTGAATGGGTGGAGCCAATGGGAAGGGGTGTGGCCAACTAGAAAAGGGAGGAGCTATGCTCAAAACCACAAAAACTGGAACCTTAATTAAATATGCTGCCCTGGGTGCTAAACTGTCATTATGAGAGTCCAATCAAGACAAAATGAAGTGTAGAAGAAAAAATATTTCAATGCATTGGCTGCATGACAGCTTACTTAATATCTAGATGGAAACAAAAAGGTTGTGAGGCATGAAAAAATAAATTACTTTTTAAATTCATTACTGGAATGCCAGTCAAAGTCAAGTATAAGAAAAACAAGCAGCATTCAACTCAAACCACTTCTCCTTGCACTGCAGTTCTAATTGTAATTTATATTCAGCTTTATAAAAGTACCAAGTAACATGCTAAAAGTAGCAATCTCTGTGATACCCCCACTTGTAAAAATGTTTCTTATCCAAAAAAGACCTGCTGCCTGACAACAACTATTTACTTGTTTCATGGGGAAAACATGATCAAAGTAAAAAATGGACAGCAAACAAGAAACAAGCTCAAGATAAACTGGTTAAAGGATTACTGCACAAGTTATGGACCACACATGATAGATTGGCATTCTGTTTAGTTTATGGGTGAAGCCTGCAAAGATGACTGCAAGTCTCCAGCAAAGGCAATGAGCTTCTTAAAATACTGTAATCCTGTCCTTTATTACAAATACTGTCATATGCATTTCAATACCCAAGGCTTATACGTTATGCAGTTATGTAAGGATTCTCTGCATGGCCACAACAAAACAGCTTTCAGTGTTGGTAATTCCTTAACAGTATGCTTATTAAAGCTGACTTGCATCTTAAAATCTCAGACAAACTTATCTGATGGTCATGAAAGCATTGCTACTTAAACACAGAGCAATGGGCACTTTCTGAATAATAAGCATAAATCAACAGTATAAAAATATGATAGAAAACCAGAACATTCTACAAAAACAAGTGAGGACAGATGAAAAGCCACTGTAGTACTTGTCTACCTTGGATGGGGGGGACACTCTGCACACTTACACTGCATAACTGCTCCTTGCCTTGCTTAGACACATCCAGTCACTACATGGGGTGCAACAAGTATGTCACAATTTGAAATGTCTCTGACTGACTGTGATGACCCTGATACATTTTTCATACCTCTCAACCTCAGAGCAAGAAATCTGGACAAAGGCATACATAGAAGTGGGACAAAGGCCCAAAAATAAGGACAATTTTTAAATATTGCTCTTATAAACTTAGAAAAATAATAGAATAGTAGGTCTTGCATTAGTATGAATTTTCTGAAGGGTATGAAATCTGAAACTCAAATGTCTGTCATTATTTTCTAATGTCAATCTTTAATGATTTGCCACTAATTTGCCAGAAAACCACAATTTTATGAAAAAATGGACCAAAAATGTGATGCAAAAATATAAAATAGCCACACAATTCAGCTGGGAACCTGTCAAAGAAAGGGAACTTTTTAATATTAGTACTGTTAACTTGAGCAGCTGCCAAAATAAACAAATCTACATGCATGCATTTCTGAAATAAAAGTAATCTATAACTCTTATTACAGTTATTTATTAATTGTAAACCCTCCACGTTTTCTTCCAAAATTGCCATTTTGCAGAGGGATTATTAGAGGAAGAGCAACATTTTGCACCAAAATCAGGGACAGTTGAGAGGTTTGGATATGCCTAATTCTATAAAGCAATTTATTTGCATGTACCTCTCAACCTGTTAATGCAGGAAATCTGGACAAGGACAAATATATTGGGGGAAACATACAAACAGTACTAAAATTGCTCTTGTATAAACTTAGTTGATAGAATAACAGGTCTTGCTTTAGCATGCATTTTCCTGAAGGTTATGAAGTCTAAAACAATGTCTGTCATTATTTAGTGACTTAATTCCTAAATGATTTGCCAGAAAACCACAAATTTTATGAGGAACAAACCAAAAATAAGAAGCAAAAATCTATTCATTCTGTGAAAATCTGGACAGTTGAGAGGTATAATTCAGCCGGGGCTGTCTTTGAGTTTGCCGCCCTTCCTCACAAAATCATAGTCGAATGGAGCCTCCCCCTGCAGCTATTCCAATGTCCCATTACTTGACTATTTTGCCCCATTTACCATAAACACTGTGATGTGCATACTGCTTTACTTTTACGATGATTTTTTTATTTTACATTTTACAGCAGAAACACTAAGACATCTGCTAAACAATGCAATGCAGTCTCACAATGAAAATAGACTTAGCATTAAAACTTCTCTGTACTTGAAACTCGCATTCATTGAAACAGCATTGAAATCTACATTCAAAGAAAATACATTTGGCTAGTATAAAAATTAACTCTGGGCTGTTTTCAAGTGATAGGCCCTTACACACAAGACATACATGTGTTGTGTGATACACCTTCCTGATTGTACTAAATTATATTCCTTGTATAATACAGTACAGTTGTTAGAGGGTGTTTTCAATTTATTGTGTTGAACATTTTTCCACTAAACAATGAAACACAATGTATGCACCAATAATGACAAAACTGCCCAGTTGCGAACATTTCCATCATAAAAGTCTATGCAAACTTCTACAATCCACCAGTATCAGCAAATATGCACAATCTCTGCAGAAGTAAAAGTCATCTAAATAATTCCACATTAAAAGATCTATAATGAAGAGGTTGCTACTAGTAAACAACTTTATATTTCATTGTTTCATCTACAAATAAAATGCCTGTATCTTCACCAAAGAGGACATTCTCAGTACGGCAGCATCCACCCCCTGTGGGAGTAGAACCCACAGCCTTCTGCATCAAAAGCAAGTACACTATCTGTTGTGCTATTAACAATGCAAGCAGACTTAGCATAAGCAGCACTAAACTTCTCTTCCCCTGCAGCTCTCAGCTTCTTGTAAAATCTACTCGACACTCAACTGTATCTCTCAACTTTGCAGCCCAAGAAATCTGGAAAAAGCCAAAATTTATTGGGGGGGGGGGGCAAAAGCCCAAAAACCAGGGACACATTTTAAACATTGCTTGTATAATCCTGGAATGTTGCTAATATAAAATGCTGTGTTACCACCATACATTTCACTGCCAAGTCCTGAACCCAGGACCCTGTGCAAAACAGTCAGAGCAACATACCACTATGACAAATCAGCTGTTTTATGAAAGAGAGGAAGACTGAATCTTAAATGGTTACCATTTAGTGAATTCAGCTAAAGCGTCTTCTGTGTGGAGACATGCGTGAATGGGCGTACCTTCGTTGAAGGTTGTGCATCAGGGCTGGCAACTCTGTACGTAAAAATCTACTGCCAATCATTAGCGGACTGGAGTTCCGCTGTAGCGACCCCTAACCAGGAAAAGCTGAAAGATACAAAAACCATAGCTGTCAGCCTCTTAGCACAAAACACCTGGACAAAGCCAATAATGGGGGAATACAGCCCTCAAACATATTCATTGAATTCAGTTCTCACCATAGCTCTCAACCTTAGCACAAACAACCTGGACAAAGCCAATAATGTGGGACTACCATCCTAAAAATAGGGACAAATTTCAAATATTCATCTTATAAACTTAGAAAATTGCTAAAATAAAAGGTTTTGTGTTACTATGTACTTTCTGAAGAATATGAAGTCTGAAATTAAAATGCCTTTCAATTTTATTTATTTAACATTTGTTAACCAGGAAATTCTGACTTGGAACAAAAGCCAATTTTCAGCAGAGGCCCAGGGAGAAATACTGCAGACACATGTCTTTGTAACATGGGAGGACACCAGAGCAAACCCACACACAAACACAGGGAGGACATGCAGACTCCACACAGAAGGCACCCCAGCCAAGAATCAAAACAGAGAACCTCTAGCTGTGAGGCAACAGTGCTACCACTGCCCCATCAACTATTTAAGGAATTAAAAATTCAGAAACCACAGATTTTATGAGGAACAGAGCAAAATATGAGGCAAAAATCTGCAAATGTTTCACAAATGGTGGGTAGGGAATTCAGGCTCTTGTTACCTGCACCCAAGGTACAGGGTTCAAGCCTGAGGTATTCTCTAACCACCACCAGCAGGTATCCTGAGTTCTCTCTATAGCCACCAGTATAAATCAACTGGGGCAACCACCACCAATTCACTTCATTCTGTACCTGCAGTGATGATATTATCCTGAGTATCGGCACACCAGAATGCACACTTCCGGTTACCCGGTTCCTATTTACGAACATTCCAAGACTGCTGACCTTGCAGTCTGATCCCCTTCCAGCATAGACTTCTGGGGCATCGGCATTCTGTTGCCTTCTTCCTGAATCCAGACTGGTAAGGCAGCAGTCCAGATTCACTTTCTATGTGAGGTTAGGAGAAGTTATTGGATTGTACCATTGTGGTTCATAGCTGGGGGGACTGCAGTCCGATATCACGAGCTGCCACTGCACTTCTGTGACTATTCTTCATGTTTTGTAACAATGTAAAACCTCCTTGCGGTTTATGTATCCCATGATCATGGCATTATCTATGACGGTATGCAGAATAATCTATTTTTGAGCATTTTTGAATATCTGATGTCAAAGTTCACTGTTGATTTCTTCTTTGTACTGATATGCATTTCCCTTTAAGAAGTCATCCATCAATCTTCCACTGTCTAGTATGTTAGATAATCGATGCATCTGTCATCAAAATATGCAATGGAGGAGAGGTGATAAATAGTCTTCCTAAAATATGTTGAGCCTGTTGAGGCTACTACTCCGGTTACAATATTAATAGCAGAATCAATTGGCTAAGTATCTTTAAGAGATCCTCTGGCTGTAGTTATTTACTTACTTATTTTGGTTTAATTGTTACAAGGACAGGCCTGTTTTTAGTGGAGTTCTGGGGAGAAAAGTTCAAGTACAATTTACAAAACAGCATAGGTATTATTAGCAATAAATAAGGCATCATGTACCATGATTACACATTAAAATTACAGAACTAGTCAGAGGTATAATTACGGCAGGGCAATGAGGGTGGCTTCCCTGAGCATGGGCTGTTATGACAAGGCAATGGGTTTGGCTGCCCTGAGCACAGGCTGTTATGGCAAGGCAATGGGGGTGGCTGCCCTGAGCATGGGCTGTTATGGAAAGGTAATGGGGGTAGCTGCTCTGAGCACAGGCTGTTAGGGAGTGGAATCAAGTAAGAGTGCAGATTTTTAAAGGATTGCTGATCTGCAGTGCCAGTTGGGCATCATCTTAGTAACTGTCCCATGGAGATTCCTTGTTTGAAGATCCTTAAAGACTGACTTGTTTTTTTTTCCCCTTATTTTTCTTGAAGACTTTTTTTTTTGTTTAAGTTGAGGGGAGTGGGACTTTGGGGAAGTGCCAAGGGCACCAGACAATCTTAACTATAGCTCTGGTACCAGTTACAATAAACATTTACAGAGATCCAATAGAAATTTAATGCAAAGTGATTACAGTAATAAATAAACTGTCATGCACATGTGCAGTGCATGTCATCAAAGCAAACATTTGCATCATGCACTATCTGAAAGTGCATCCATTTCAAAGGATGTTTTATTATACTCACACAATCAAAGCAAATAATATATTGACAAGCTTTGGAGTTTTCTTAATGGTTAATGGTGGTTATTGAGGCATTAATAAATACATAAATAAATAAATACAGGGGGGAACAGAGTAGTGAACATTTCATCAGCTCTCCCAGAGTACAGTACATGATTCAGGATGAGAAATAAGGAGCATATTTTAATTTATATGAGAGTGGTTCAGACAGCAATGAAACTTCCCAGGGCAGAGCTGAAGTGAGAAGTGTTGAAGATCGGGAGTAAGAAGAAGTTTGCAGAGTTCAGTACCATTGAGCAGCTCAACTCCTACTGCAGAAACAATGCAGCAGCCAAACGTACAACAGGTAATGTAACCTGTACAACCTTCTTGTGGATTAGATACATTTTACTGCCTTTTGTCTGTTTTATTCACTACAGCTTTGTTGCACTATTATGACTGATTTTATTATTAAGCTTGGACTCCGTGCATTTATGATGTTTATTTTTTAGCCTTTGACTACCATCTTAGTTATCAAACTAGTTTTGTGTGTTTATTGAGTATTGCTTTATATACCGCATCTTAGTTATCAAACTAGTTTTGTGTGTTTATTGATTATTTTTTTATATACTGGTCCCATTTTTAGTATATTATTGGCGCCCATTCACTGGTTGTTCTGTTGTTGTTTTGTGCTCATACTATTTCATAATCAATGTGCATTTATTAATTAATGAATTATAATTGAATCCAATTTTATTGCCTTCTGTTGTTGTTTATTTATTGGCTGTCTCAGTTTTTAGCTGGTTCCCAGTCATTGGCATTACTTTTCCTCAGTGTAACTACTAAAGGTGCTCACTTGTTATTGGTTAGATTTATTTATGCTGATGCTGGGAGATGTAGCTTGAGCGAGGAGAATGAAATAGCTGCTCCCGGTGCAACATGTTAGAGGATGCATTCAGTAGATGTGGAGAGTGCAGTAGCGCAGTACCGGCATTCAGAAATTAATGCTGATACAGTATTTGTGTT
This sequence comes from Protopterus annectens, assembly GCF_019279795.1. NCBI lineage: Eukaryota > Metazoa > Chordata > Ceratodontiformes > Protopteridae > Protopterus > Protopterus annectens. Next base: position 1,793,803,825 of record NC_056739.1, read on the forward strand.
TATGGCCAAAGCACTGATGTGTGTCATGTGCTATACTGTAACTGCAGCAAGCAGTTTGCCTCTTTATCTCTCTCTCTTTTTTTTGCTCTTCACAGATCAGGGAATTGAACCTAGCTAAAGCTCTGCTGGTGTCTAATAATTATGTAATTTACTACTGTTGCATAATTCATTTTGCTTACTGCGGTCATTCTAATTGTTAATAATTATTACAGTTCAGCTGCTACTCTTATTGTAGTTTGCATGTCTGATACTTTGTCCTTTGTATAGACCTCTAAATCCTAGTACTGTCTTATTATTCTTTAGTCTTATTATCTATCTCCCTGTTGATACCTTAACATCACCCAACCCCTTTATTGTCTTTATTTGACTCATTCACTAGCCTAAGCCTATCAATACACCAACAGCAAGCAACCTAGCTACAGTCCACTGCTATACCCAACCCAACTTAGCTCACTAACTGTGTCAATGGTGCAACAGGTAGCACACTGACCTTTGAAAAGGAAGGCTGTGGGTTCTATTTCCACACCAGGTAAATTGATCGCTGACACTGTACTGCAGTATAATGGGGGAGGGTGCTACATTCCTGAGTGTGTTGCTCTTCAGATGAGACATTGAACAGAGGCCCCATTTGCTTGAGTTGGTGTAGTTCAGTTGGATATAAAAGGCCCCAGTGGACCTAATAAAATGAAAAGAAGTTCACTGATGCCCCGACCAAAATTTCCCCTAGTAGCATAAATACCATCATGGGTTTTCCCTGAAAAGAAGACACTAACTTGGTCGACAAAAGGATAGATAAATAAACTAACCTTCTGTTGGCCTTTTCGGCCAGTACCTCACTCTGCCTATCCAGCCATGAACTATGGAGACACATACTGTTAATTCTGTTGTTTGCAGCCTAATCTCCCTAGAAGTCCTGCAGTTCATTAAACATGTAATTTATAAAAATGAAGCTATTAACAACAACCTGTCCACTATTCTAAGAGACTGCTGGCACCACCTTTCTAGGATTCATGTTATCATTCACTTTTATGTAGTGTGATGAGGAATAACTGGATTTTTTGATGTTTTTTCTACAAGATCCAGACTGATAAAGTAAAATCTTTCTCACAGCAGCACTGTTAATACCACACACAAGCATGCCCTTTATCAGCTCATCTTTTAAGTCACCAAACCGACACGTTTTAGCTCTGTTTCTCAGCTCATTTATATAAGCTGCAAATGTTTCCCCTGGTTTCTGATCTCTCATGTAAAACAAATGCTTCTCGTAGGTTCATAGGTGTGTACTAGGCTAATGGCCATGGAGCCTTTATAAGCCTAGCCCATTGAAGTGCCCTGGCATTGTGCCACCCGATGTTATTTCCCAGTGCCTCTATAAAGTATAGCCACTGGAGTGATCCCCGGGGTGAACTTTCTATTTCCCATCCACTCATCAAGATTTCTCATGAAGATGGCCAGTGAGGTGCTCTGCTTGACATGTATGGGAAGTCTATTCCAGAGCACTGGCATTCTCTGAGTTATGAACCTGTCCCTCCAGCATGTTCTGTTGATTGTGGTAGTGGGGTTGAGGTCTCTGGAGCATGTGGTGTGGAGGGATTGGGATTTCTTTAGATGTAACATTTCTAACAGAGCTGGGTCAAACATGGCTTTGTAAGTCAAGCAGAGAGCTCCTCTTAGCAGATTATATGAGACAGAGAATAGCTGAGTTTTTTGAGTCTGTCCATGTATGACATGTGTTTAAGGCCAATGATCCTCTTTGTGAGGTACTTGTGGCCTTTCCAGCTGTTACATGTGTTTAGTGAGGTACATGCCAAATGGGGCATTATACTTGATGATTGGACTAATGAGGGAAGAACAGAGAGAGATAATGACCTCTTTCTTCTTGGATGCAAAACCCTTGATAATGAGATGTGCCACATAGAAGGACTTTCTGACCACAGTGGCTGTGTGGTGGTCTAAGGAGAGGTTGCTGTCAACCTGTGTCCTCAGATCTCTTATAACGCTCTCAGTGTTCAGTGGGCTCCCATCAATCTGGGAACTGAGTTTTTCCCAAAGGGGATGATGATGCATTGTTTGGCATTAAGCTTAAGGCCATGGTTTCGACACCAGTCATTGGTCTCAGTGAGGCCTTTCTATAGGATGTCTACATCACGTGGGGAGTTAATAAAGGCTCCCAGCTTGCAGTCATCTGTGAACTTTGTCAGCCAGAATCCATGTATTGGCCCGGACTTCTGAGAAGTAAATGCCAAACAGGAGAGGACCCAAGACTGATCCTTGTGGGACTCCACTAGTGACAGGTTGGCAGTCTGATTTGGAGTCTGCTACTTTCACACTGTAGGTTCTATATGTGAGCCAATTTGCAGCCCACCTAGTGATATAAGGGTCAATGCCTAGTTTGGTGAGTTTATCAATAATTCCTGAGTGGGGAATGGTATCAAAGGCCTTGGCCAGATCGAAGTAGGCTGTATGAACTGCCTTGCAGCTCTGGTGACTGACTCAAAGAAGTCAACCAGACTGAGCAGGTATGATCTACCTTTCACAAAACCAAATTGCGTGGGATCCAGAGTTTGGAGATTCCCTATATCCTTGTTAATTAGGTCCATGATGATGCGCTCCATAGCCTTACATATCAGACTCATCAGCTAATGGGGTGATAATTCCCAGGGTCTGTAGTTGGTCCCCCTTTATGGAGAGGGATGACTGTAGCAGCAGTGCGCCATTCAGTAGGGACAAAGCCTGAGGTGAGGCTGTGATTGAACAGGGCACACAGATGTGGTGCCAGTTCACTTCGTAGTTCATGTAGAACACATCCAGGGATATTGTTGGGTCCCATGAAAGCTGTATTCTTGGACTTGGAAAATACAGCTTTAACCTGTGCTTCAGTAATGCTGGGTGCTTGGCATTCCTCTGGTATTGTGATTGGTCCTTTATGGGGGAGAGAGGGGTAAAGTTGGCACTGAATCTGTTGGCCAATATGTTGCCAATGTCTGTTGGCTCAGTATAGGAGGTACCATTGTGCACTAAGAGCAAACCTGGGTATTGCCGTGGAGATTTATGATACGACTATAGAAGGCTTTGTGGTTGTTTTTAGTGTCTACAGCAATTCTGTCTTCATAGCTGGCTTTTGAGGTTTTGATGGGGGATATCAACTTTTTGTTGTGGCTAATAAGGGAGTTTTTACAGTCTTGGGACTTCACCTTTTTCTGCAAAAGTTTGTTCCTTCTGTTGTACAGTTTATTAATGGCAGGGGAAAAACAGATTGGCTTCCTTTTTTGTGGGGAGAGCATTTTGGTTCTGTTGGGTATGGCTAGTTCCCTGCATTTATGTACGTGTTGGTACAGTGCATTGGTGTATGATTCAGCAGTCATGCATCTATTTTCCATTGACGTGGGTGCCATGAAGTTAGCCACCTCTGTTTTTAGGTGCCCAAAGTCAGCTTTGGAGAAGTTTTTCATGCTGGTTACCTATGCTGGGGGTGTGGGTGAGATGCAGATTTCCATGCTGATTAGTCTGTGGTCGGTTCTAACCAGGGAGGAATTGACTGTTAGTGTAGAGCAACGGTTACCCATGTTAGTAATAACCAGGTCAAGAATGTTGCTTCCTCTAGTGGGGGTGAGTATGAGCTGGTCCAGGGAATTGGAATTGATGAATTCCAGGAAGCACTGGGCCAGTGTATTGGTGCATGAGTAGCTTTCCCAGTTGATGGAGGGGTAGTTGATGTCACCTAGTATGAGAATGTTGGGTTGGTTCCGAATAGTTTCCAGGGTGCTTCAGAAGGTGGAGTAAGAGTCTTGGGACATGGTTGGGGACCTATAGCAGGCTATGACCTGAATCGCCGTCTTACCCAATGTTAGTTGTACCTGAAGTATCTCAGATGCATTATGCTGGGCTACTACTCTGGAGGTGAATATGGAGACACCACCACCTTTGGAGCTTCGGTCCATGTAACATTTGTCTGGAGGTTACACATTTGTTTGAACTTGCGCTTCAAGTACTTGGGTTCTACTCATGATTCAACCTGTACAGCAATATGACAGTTTTCACCTTCTCCTTCATATACTCAAGGTGCATACACAAATGAATGCTCTCTTTCTATGGCTTTGACCCAGCTAGGTTTAGCAAAATGAATGCCCTGGTGTGTGCATCTCTATCTGCATAAGCTGCTTGTATAAAAATATTGTACTCTTGCTCAAATATTCTCCAATTTTCTCCAATATTTTGATCAAATACAAGTGGTAGGGTTTTCAAAATCCATCTGCCATATTAATACATACCTGTGAAGGGTTTTGCAAATAAGCACAACCAGACACACATGCACATATGCCAGAAACGTATGCCAGTATTTGTAACTTTGTCCACTGCTGTTTGTCCTTCTGAATTAATACCTTTTGGGCTCTTCAAAATGATGCTAATGGATAAACTCGCAGTACCTATGAATAATTGGACTTTGCAAAATAAACTTCTCTGGCACTTTAACACTCTTGTAATATCCTTTTGCAATACTAAAGTCATTTATCATCATTTGAAGAAACATCTTAAACAACTTTATGATGCAAATGAAATAAACTCTCGGGTACTGTAATACTCTTGCAAGAAATCACCTATCAGTGTAAGAAACTTATCAAATAACTGCACTGCCCAAAATTCAATAACATTTCTAAGTAATTGCACTTTGCGAATAACTGCACACAGCACACTGAAATGTTCCAAAAATGGCAGTACCTTGCTAGTGCAAGAAACACTCTGTAAATGGCAGCACTTTGTGAATAGACACACCCAGCACAAGAAACCTTTTGAAATGGCTATACTTTGTATTTTATTAAATAGTTGCACTTTGCAACAATAAACTCTTCAAAATACATGCACAGTAATAAACACAAACTGTAAGCACTTTTACACACTTTGAGATACTTCAAATAACTTTAGTTATGCCCTTGATGCAACATGTAGTCGTAGTTATGCCAAAACACACGTAGTCGCCTTGCTTTATTTTTGCTTAATGTGTCCTTTTTTTGCCTTATATTTATTTTTCTTGTTTAAGCCCTTTTCATGCCCAATATACTTCTCTTGTGCTCATTTTACTATAAACATGCCAAGTTTTGCTTTAAACATGTTCGTTTTGCTTTACCGTTAATTGTTTCATCAAATACCTTAAATGCCGTGGTGGTGCAGCGGTAGTGTTGTCGCCTCACAGCAAGAGGTTCTCCCGTTCGATTCTCAGCTGGAGTGCTTTCTGTGTGGAGTCTGCATGTCCTTCCCGCGGTTGAGTGGCGTTTGAAAGACATGCGTGAATGTGCGTGCCTTCGTTGAAGGTTGGGCGTCGGGCTGGCACCTCGGCATCATAAAAATCTACTGCAATCATAAGAGGACCAGAGTTCTGCTGTGGTGACCCCTAACCGGGAAAAGCCGGAAGAAGAAGTTTCATCAAATACATTATTTTAAACATTTCTTTTGTTAACAAATTTTTCATGCCTTCCACTTGCTCAGTAATGTGATTTGTGCCCTTGTAATGCCCCATTTTGTCTTTTCTATCAAATAAACAGCTCACGCTACTTCTCATTACCTTTGATTCTTTTCTGGCTTGTTTTGTGCTCGTTTCTTTTAATTTTACCTTTACTGTCATCTCTGCACCTCATGGCTCTGGATCTTATTCTCTGCAATCCTGGTTCTGACACCATGTCGCTCTCCTAGTTTGGACACAATAGAAGAGTCTTTGTGGGTTCTGTTCAAGCAGCTTTATTTTATACAAACACATCATTATAGAAGTTTACTGTCTTTAACTTAAGTAACTTATATACAAACTAACAACTGCGATCATGCATGCTCTCACTCTTGCTGCTTTTACAAAATGGCACTAGGGATTGCACGTATGGAATTTACACGTGCATGTAGAGCCTTGAAATGCTTCTTAAGGATACAGCACACTTCACTTGCAGTCTGATCTACACCCCCCCCCCCCCTTGGGCCCCTTTCAACAATTTCAATGATTCAAATAAAAATCTGTTATTACTACAAGTTTCTGAGTGTCTTGCCAGGGCATTTTAGCATTCTTGTTACTAATGTTATAATTATGTTCATATATCCTTTATTTCAATGGCCTCTCTGTTTTGCCTATATAGAAGCCATCGCACACAGAGCATTTAGCCATATAAATAATACCTGCTCTGCCACAATTTCCATTCTTAAAACTAATTTTGGACTTTAAGTTATTGTTTAAAATCATACTTATCCCTTCAAAAATCCAGGGGCATTGTTTACAAGCTCTACACTTTTTTGTAACCACTGTGAGTTTTCCATCTTTCATGTATTTATTCCATTTGATTAACTTTTTTAAATTAAACAAAGTTTTGTGAATAAAAATTAGTTCATTACCTATCACTTTACCTAATTTGTTACTTCCCTTCAAGAATTCCCAATTGTTTCTTTATAATACCTTTAACATTATCCAACAAATCACTGTAAGCCACAATACAGGCTCAATTGAAGTGTGTGTTGTTAGATCCCAGAGGGTGCATATGTTCATTCATAACAAAATTCCCTTCTTCAACTAAAAGGGGTTTAAATTTCATACCCCAGGAGTTTGTTACCTCAACAATAATTTCATGTTACATGGGTTCAACATATCCCCTCTTCGTAAACATTTTTTTAAAGATGCATTTCGTTTTACAAATCATTATAATTTGGGGTCATTCCTGGTAACTCTAATACACTGATCCCTGACAAGATTCTTCTTGAGCATGAAGGGATGTAAACTGGTAAAATCCAAATAAGAGTTACTAAAATCCAAATAAGAGTTACTAAAGGTTGGTTTCCTAAAAAAACTTTTGATTTGAAACCAATCCCTGTTGCTGAACTTGAACATCTAAGTAACTAATAGTTTTCCTTTTAGAAGTAAAAGTAAATTTTAAAAATGCTATGGATTTATTTATGCATAAACTCTATAAATTCATTAACATTTTCTTCCAAGCCAGTCCATAAAATAAATATATCATCTAAAAATCCTAAAACAGCACTTAATAAACTTAAGATATTCGCATGGGAAAATGTTGTTTTTCTCCCAGGCCAACAAAACTGCTTTGGTGTAAATGGTGGCACATGCAGCTCCTATTACTACTCCTTTCAGTTGCACTGAACGACATCATTGTTTTGCAACCAGCACAGAGGCTTAGAGCCTGAAAATATGAATTTGGCTATTAGTTTTGAATTATTTTAATATAAATATTTTTCTATGTGTGTATGTCGTTTAAAATGCTATTGGAACTGCAAGACCATTCATTGCCTTTGATTTTTTTATTCTTTTTAACTCCTTTATTGAATTATCACTTGTGACATAGGCAAATTTACATTTATACACAAGTAATCAAACTGTATTAACAGATTAACAGTAACAAACATTACACTTCACATATATTGTTATATATCATATAACCTGAGCAACATTATATAAATTATTAAACTTCTGTGCCTCTTTTTTTAAACAGGAAACATCTTTATTAAACCATCACTTACAACATAAGCAATCATACATTTATATAAAAGAAAACAAACCACACCTACACAATCCTAGTTGCAAACATTTTACATCACAAACCAAACTGACACGCTCCCAGTTGCAAACATTATACATCGCCTATAATCTACCCAATCATCTTTAGTCAAACATTGCATAGCTCATTTAAGTCCTGGGTTCTTTAAACCGCATTCCACCCCTGTTTGTATTGTTCCCACAATTCCCATTTTTTCTATGCAGTTTGCTCCTACCTATTTCTAAAGATCTCAGTTTTAGTTGTTTTATCTCTGTTACTATATTCACAACTACTAATATAGTTGGTTTAGATTTTGATTCCCATTTTCTAGTAATCGCTTTTTGGCAGCCACCATAATTAGAGACAGCAACACTTTACCATATCTAGGCAGTTCCGATTCTGTATCATAGCTCAGAAAAATCATTTCCCTCGTCACACCAATCTGCCCACCCAGCATCTCTGATCCTTAAAGTCTGCCAACCCACTGCACTCCCAGAAAATATGTTCCCAAGTACTGCTTTCCTCTCCATCACACCTTCAACATTTGCCATCTGCCTGAGGAAAAATTCTTTGGATTCTACTTGGGGTATAAAAATATCTATGTAAACATTTCCAAGTAACAATCCTAACTCTTCTATATTTTGTTACATATTTCAGAGACATGCATATATATATATATATATATATATATATATATATATATATATATATATATATATATATATATATATCCTTATTGTTTTATTGCAAATTGTCTGATTTTTTTTTTTTTGGTTTTTAGCAATTTTACGAAAGATGAACTGTGAGCTAGTTTACATGTATTGATATTTCTGTAAACTTTTATTTACATTTTCATTCTTATTGCTGTGTTTATAGCATTGCAATGTTTTTTAATGGAATTTTATCACCTTATAAGTCACTTACGTTATGTTTGAAACCATACTGTAGTTTTACCAAAGCACATAGTTTAAACAGTGTGTGTGTTCTTTTAAAACTTTAAAGATCAGTTTTGTTTTTACATACCCATTAATTAATTTGTAGAAGATAAAAAGGGAGAGAAAACTGTTTTCTTGTTATTCTGATTAAGTCACCCAAGAGAGATGATAGTGCTTAATCCTGGTTATTTATTTGTTAATGGTTAAATAAATATTTTATATTCAATACATGTTGCTGCCTGTTAAGTCTTGAAAGAGGAGGATCCATGGGACAGACATGCTGAAATGGCCAATAAATGAACCTTGATGTAGTAGTAAGAAAGGTCATAGGAAATTAACTCACACAAATATTATAAAAATGGAGAACAACTAGCTCTGAATGGGAACTAGTTATGCTGTTGGTACCAACTAGAAAACCTTTTCCACTTGCTAATATATCATTTTTAGTAGCAGGTTTTCATACCTCCATTAGTACCTGCTGCGCATCCTCGATAAACAGGTGTCTAAAAGAAAACAAGACTCTATTATCCAGGTAGGCAGTTGAAATTGATTGGGGTTAGGTTGTATCAGATACCCCTGATCTTGTGTCAATAGCTTTATCCTGTGAGGAAGTTTGTGATAATTACTCCTGGCCATTTCCAAAAGAAGAAAGAACCACTGTTTCCTGGGCCAGAAAGGGAGTCACCAAAAAGATTTTGTGAGATTCTTTTGAAGTTTTCAGAAGTACCATGGATATCAGTAGAAAGCTTGGAAAAGAGTACAAGAACATTCCTGTCAAAGAAAAAGAAAAAGGCTGCTGTTGTACAAGCCATCTAGCACAGAGTCCTGGAGCAGAATTTTGTCTGCTGATTATTTAGAGAGGAGGTGAATGGGTCTACTAGAGAAAATCCCTAGAGATGGAACAAATATTGGAAGAACCCCAATCTTGTTTGGATACGTGGGGGTCTGCCTTGTTCTGTTCAGCTTTTCTGCCACACAGTATTACTCTGACAGAATGAAGGATGCCTGTAGAGTGAGATTGAGCTGTGAAGCTATATCCCATGCTAACATGGCTGATCTGCAAAGGGGGTATGACCTGGTTCTCCCTCCTTGAAGATGGACCACATGACTCTGGTATCATCTGAACAATTTGAAGAGGTCCTGTGGGATTTCCTCTAGTAGACCCATTCCACACCAGAGATCAACCTCTCGCTGGTTAGATCTGACCATAAGCTAATCACTCTGGATATCCACATTCCGTCCCCACCCCCAGTCAAAGAAACCACCATGAAAAACTTTTCAAAAGCAAACTTCATGTTACTTAAGACCGAGGTGGAAAGTTTCAAAGCCCCCATGCTAAAGGATAACGCTGTCCAAGCTGCAAAATCCTTTACTAATGCACTCTATGGGCACCTACAAGAATGCATGGATCATGCTATCCCAAGCAAAACCGAGACTCACTCCTCCAAGAAAAGGAAACCAGTCTGGTGGACCCCTGGCATAAACAAGTTCTACAATAGAAGGAGGAAACTAGAATAAAATCCCAAGAAGTAAAGCCATCCCTGATCAGTACCAGCAAGAAACTATGATCCCTCATAAAATCATCCAAGGCTAGCTTCGAAAGAAAAATTTCTAAGGACCGCAAAGATAACCACAAGGCATTCTTTAGCTATGTCAAGAATCTAAGTGACAATCCTCAGATCTGCTCAGAGTTAGTGCAGAATGGTACAAAATACACTGAACCGACTGATATAGCCAACATCCTGGCAGACAGGTTCAGTGCAAACTTCACCCCCAAAAGGGCCCATAACTATACCAGAAGAATGTAGCGCCCCTAAAATCACAAACACTCAGGTTAAGACAGTCCTATCCAAAGCTAAAAACACAGCATCAATGGGACTGGATGGTGTCCCAGGCTGCGTCCTACATGAGCTCAAAGATGAACTATCCCCTCACTTAAACACACTGTTCAAACTCAGCCTCTCCACAGGCTACATGCCCATAGAGTGGTGCATAGCAATGATTATTCTGCTCCACAAAAGTGCAGCCACAACAGACCCTGGGAACTATCACCTTATAAACCTGACTAGCTTGGTCTGCAAGGTTATGGAGTGCATCATCATGGATCTCATTAACAGAGACATTGGGAACCTTCAAACACTGGACCCTATCCACTTTGGCTTTGTTAAGGGCAGATCATGCCTCCTAATCCTGGTGGACTTCTTTGAGACAGTTACCAAGGCTATAGACAAGGGAAAGCTGGTCCACACAGCCTATCTAGACCTCGCAAAGGCCTTCGACACTATTCCCCATTCAGGTATTATAGACAAGCTCACCAGCCTGAACATAAAACCCTACGTCAAGAGATGGGTTGCCAACTGCCTCATGGACAGAACCCACATGGTAAGAGTTGCTGGAGCTAGGTCTGACTCTAAGCCGGTTACAAGTGGCATTCCCCAGGGCTCAGTCCTAGGACTCCTACTGTTTGGCATATACTTCTCAGAGGTACAGGCAAGCACAGGAGGACTATGGCTGACCAAGTTCACAAATGACTGCAAACTAGGGGCTATAATTGACTCTCCGTCTGACATAGACATCCTCCAAAAGGGTCTCATTGAGACAAATACCAGGTGTCAAAACCCTGGCCTCAAGCTAAATGCCAAAAAGTGCATAGTCATCCCCTTTGGAATAAACAAAGTACGCACAAACTACCACATAGGTGGTAGCCCCTAAATACAGAAGACGTAATAAGGGATCTGGGCACCCAAGTAGATAGTAACCTCTCCTTTGATAATCACATTGCCAAATTGGTTAGAAAATCCTTCTATGTGGCCCACCTAATCACAAAAGGGTTTGCATCCAGATTAAAAGAGGTCATTGTGCCTTTCTGCACATCACTCATCTGATCCATCATAGAGTACAATGCCCCATTTGGGATGTACCTTACAAGACACCTGCAACAGCTGGAAAGACCACATAAGTACCTCACCAAGAGGATCACTGGCCTCAAACAGATGCACTATGCAGCTCAACTGAAGAAACTCCAGCTGTACTCTGTTGCATACCACCTACTCAGAGGTGATCTCTGCCTAACATACAAGGCCATGTCCAACCCAGAATTGATGGACATGCTCCATCTAAAGAAAACCATATCCCCTTGAGCCACACGCTCTAGGGATCTAAACCTCACCACAACAATAAATAGGAAGTGCTGGAGGGATAGATTCCTGTCCCAGAGACTTCCTATGCTCTGGAACAAGATTCCAATCTACATTAGGCAGAGCTCCTCGCTAACCCTCTTCAAGTGAAACCTTGACGAGTGGATGGGAAGCAGAAAGTTTACCCCGGGGATCACTTCAATGGCTCTGCTGGACAGAGGCACAGGGAACTAATCTAGGGGGGTGGCGAAAGCCAACACATTCCGGCTAGTCTTATAAATGTCTTCGGGCAGATAGCCTAGTACCTACCTATGAAACCTATAAGATGATTCAGAGAGTGTCGAGTGCTTTGATCAGAACAAGCATCTCTTTCATATTTATGTGCTTTCATCTGTCCTAGTTGTTCCACAGACCTTGCACTATTATCCATCCTGAAATTCCTCCCCAAGCAAACTCAGAGACATCTGTGATGACTGACTGCTTTGGAACTGGAAGGGATAAAGAGAGGTCCAAATTTAGGGATATTTGCTGTCACCACTACATAATTTTTTTTATTGACAAACCCCAGCACTGGGATCTAAAAAACAAGAAATGCTGATAACTGGCACCAATGCAACTTCAGATACCATTGTATCTTTCTCATGTGGAGTCTTGCTAGGGTTATCATGAGAATCATAGATGCCATGAGATCCAAAATCCTGAGGTATTCCCCCTCAGTGACTGACGTCTGAGTGGAAAAGCCTGAGTCTTCTGTTTGGCATTTACTTTTCTGAAGTAAAAGCCAGTATCAGAAAAGTTCAAAAATGTAATATCAAACCCAAACATCTGAAACCTGAAAATAGCGAAGCCACGGCACATCAATTTTTTTCCCAGGGGAAAAAAAAAATCGGTGGGCCATTCTCGAGGCTTTGCTACTTCTTCCACTGTGGTGTGATCTCGGAGTTGGTATATTTAACTAAGGGGTGTGTGGGAGGCACTGCCCCCCACGTGGGTGGTGTGGGGTGTGAAGCCCCCCACTTCAGTATAAGTTTAAGGTTGCAGGTTTTTTTTTTGTTAGTGAACAGTGATTTTTTTTTTTCCCTCAGAAAAAAAATCACTGTTCTGTGTGTTAGCTAATTTACTGTTTCGGACATTTGGGTTTGATATAACATCGTTCGAACATTTAGAAGTTTGACAATGTAATATAGACCCACTCTGGCTGACTATGTTTGCAGATGGCTGCAAGCTAGGAGCAGAAATTAGATCCCCAAATGATTTAGCCGTTTTGCAGGAAGATTTTTCCCAAAGCAATAACTGGTACCAAAATTATGGACAGAAACTGAATTTAAAAAAAATGCATTACTGTATCTGTTGGGAAGTCATTTACCACAGGGAATGACCACATTGACAACATGCCCCTAAGAGTTGATCCAATTGTTTGGATTTGGGAACTTATGTGGATAGTGACCTAACTTTCACCAACATGTGTCTGTTGTTGTAATAAAGTCCTTCTATATTGCACACCTTAAAACAAATGGATTGTGTTTAGATCTAGGGATGTCATTGTCCCCCTTTGCTGTACCCTCATTAGGTCAATCAATGAATATAATGTACCCTAGCATGTATCTGTTCAAATACATTCATTTACTTGAATGCCCCCAGAGATACCTCACTAAAAAGATGCAAGGCCTAAAAGCATGTCCTACACTAACCAACTCAAAGCCCTGTCACTATAATGGTATCCTATAGATTGCTAAGAGGTGACTTGTGTCTGGCATACAGGGCATCCAGTAACACATACTGATGGATTTACTGCACATCAACAAGTCAAATGGCATCTAGGGATCTAAACCTCTTCTGCAACATTAACAGAATGGTTTAGGGGACAGGTATATCTCACAGAGGATAACACTGTTGTGGAACAGACTTCTCATTCACATAAAACAAAGTTCGTCCCTGTCCATATTCAAGTGCAACTTAGATCTATGAATGGGAAACAGAACATTTACCCCAGGGCTGCCATGTACTACCAGCGGATAGAGGAAGCTCCTAAATGCTTTATCCCATGCATTTTCCCCTCAAATTATCTATGGCATGATCCCAGTTATTCTCATTAGGAGTAATATATAATTATCAACCACGGGATTTAAGACCAATCTATAACCAAATGGGATAGGTTACTTTGAATACAAAAAGGGAAATTGGCTAGGCTTACAATGCCGGTTTACAATGCCCTGCAAAGGCAGCTAGTCTAGTACTTACCTATGGGCCTATGAAAACCTTGGAAATAGATCTAGGTATAGATTTATTTTTCCTGTGGAAGAAATGTTCTTTGAACTGAGGTGTCCAGCTGACACCCTAGGAATACAATCCTCTGAGAAGGAGCCAAAAAGGACTTTTGAATGTTCTCTTCAGCTTGTGTAAGAGATCTCTCACCCAAGTGAGAGATTTCTGACACTTTAAAAATGTCTCTGCAAAGCTAAGCAAGTCATCTGAATATAGAAAAAAGAAAATGGATACCTTGTAGCCTGTACTGAGCTATAAGTGGAGCTAGCCACGTAGTGAGCACTCCAGCTGCAGTGGATAGTGCAAAGGTTAAAGAAGAGAACTGAAAATAGTGATCCAGACAGGAAATGCCTGAAGTCTCAGTGAAAAGGAATGAGCTAATAAGCATCTTTTAAATGTAGAGTTACCAGGAAACTTGAATGAGGAAAGAAGAGGTAACAGATTGTGAAGTGACATCATTTTGAACTTAGACACTATCACAGACAGGTCTAAGAAGAAAGGTGCAGAACTGTTCTCCAAGGATCTTCTTTCTTTGACACTAAAAACATTCTTGTGCAAAAACCTTTCCAAACTTAGAAAAGAGGAATTGGTTCTATCACTCCCTGGAACAGCATGTAACAAAGGACATGTGGAAATAAGAGAGTCTGGTCTGGTCAGGTGGATAAGGAATAACCTCCTAGCAAAGAGGAATATCTTGTCACTTCCTCAAACCTCCACAAAGCAGCACCAGAGGCCACAGCCTGGAATAATTATCAACTGAGAAATGCACCCACACTGTAAACAGGGAGCAAATGACTAGTACAACAGAAGGAACTAAATAATTTAAAGCAGATGTTTCCTCACAAGAAGAAACGGCAGACCAAACACTTTTCATACTTTTGTAATTAGTCAGAAAAAACATTAACATGTGACCCAACAGTTCAAAATTCTGAAAATCAAAGTTGCATAACCATGGACTATTATCCAGTACCCATCAATAATCTTCCCATCCTTACCAGAAAGAGGATAGGAATTAACTAACTGTTTCGCAGCTGTAGGAATAACTAAAGCTAGAGCTGTTGTGTCAGGTTTAGGAAGAGTGTATAAAAACTTTAAAAGACTGGGGAATTTTATACATTCTGTCTGCCTTTTTAGGAACAGCATGTTGGCTATCAGCAAAAATACAGGCAGAGATACATGCATCTTACAGAAAGTCATTCTGTAACACCTCATACAAAATTTTCTGAAGGCCGGGGAAACCTCAGCGCACTGAAAACACTGGCAAATTCGTCTTTAAGACAGAGGAACCCCAAAAATAGAATCAGAAACAGAGCTCTCCTCTGACTCTGAATCAGAAAACTGGGGAGAAAAGCTGCATCTGTTCCTTCATCTTCCTGTCCAGATTTAGACTCTTGAATCTCTGCAGGAAAGGAGATATTGTTCTTGCTTTTACCAGAAAGCAACAAACAAGAAGGATCACAAGCCTGAATAAAACCCTGAACCAGATCCAGTAAACTACTCCAGTCTAAGGAAATTTGAGGAGGAGTAGATACATACTTAGTTTTCTGCTTCTCTTTGACAGGAAAAATAGGGCCCAACTGTTTTACTTATGGCAGCAGCTTCCCGAAGCACAGGCACAGCATTCAGACACAAAAAGGAAGCCTTCCCTGTTCCCTCTCACAGGACTGACAAGTGTGTGTCTCCTCACTGAGGGAGTGCCCAACAGCTTCATAGTATATTGCTTACTCCTGCTGTATAGGAGCTGTATAAAAGATGAGGTACAGCAAGTGGCACAGCAGAATCACCCACATGTAGCTGAAGCAAACTGCTATTACTGCTATGGTGGCAAAGGCTGTTTGCATAACTTTTTCTTTTTGTGGCTTAAAGAAGGACAAACCATGGGACTGGTAGTTTGTTCCATGGTCAAGCCAAATGGAGCCCATTTTACCAAGGAAGACAAACAGCAAATGCCAATACAAACGACAGGTCTTTAAAAGTCACTTTTTCACATAAAAACTCAGTAAAAAGCACTTAAAAACATTTTGCCAGCTCCTCAAATGTAAAATAAACAATTTCTCCACAGAAAGAAATGGTTTTCAGTTACTTTACATAGCTTTTAAATTAATAGGAAAAAAGAGTGCTTCCATTTAAAAGCATGAAACAGCCTTGTAATGGTCTTATTAAACCACAAAACTCCCAATTTTAAAATCACTTTCCTGAAGAGGAAAGTGATAAAACACAAACAATATTTAGAAAATGGAAGGATCCCCCCAAAGGCGACTTATTTGCCCAGCAAAGGATCAGCACCAAGCCAACTGTCAATCCTTGAAAGCCATAGAGCATACTCTTAGGTGGCACTGGCAGTAAAGCTCCGAAGGACTTTGCACAAAAAACTTGTCTTTTAGTCAGCTCAGCTCGAGCTGCCTGATAGTTTTGGTAGGTGGAAGGTGCCCTGAAACTTTGGAAGCTGGCTGGCTGTTGTATCCTTGGCAGCATGTAACTCGTATAGCTAAGGCTACTGCAGCAGTGATCAATATGATGAATATATAATATATTTAATGTAAAAAAAAAAGCTTTTGGCAAAATACTTCTGTCAGTTTTATTCAGCAACAATGAGAAACAACTAAAAATTGATAGACTAGTAGAAGGCCTTAAAGTCCTTGTAAAAGATGATGTTTCATTTTTGCCTCTTGGAAAATAAGGTAGTAGCTGGTATATTGTTTGCACAGCAGTGAGTTAAAATTGCATGGTCCTTTTAAATGAGATTTCTCCCTCCCTTCCTGGCACAAGATCTGCATCATTACCCTTGTTTTAATTTTTTTTTCTAAGTTCATTCTTTACCTGTGATTAGTGTATGACCGTCTCCACCCACAGATGACCCTTTAAAGACAGATTACAGAGCTTCAGTGTGTGTTGCTGTGTCTGTGTGTGATATGAACATGTTAAAATTTGCATCAGTGCATCTATGATAAACATTTTTAGGCAGTGAATGTGTGGTAGCCACAAGAGTAAAAACAGGAAAATTATGTTGTTGACATCAAGATCGAACTGCATTTAGAATTTTTAATCATTAAACTAAGATAAAAGTCTACATATGCAACATTTTTCTGGACAGATTTTATTTCTGTTTGCACTGCAGTAAGGTTGGGAATAGTCAGCATTTGTTTGTTTGTTTTATTAATGTATATTTGTTTGTTTTATTAATGTACTTTTGCTTATGTTTGAAATCAGAATAGGAGCAGTAATGATTGAGTACTTACCTGTAATTTGTAGTCCTATACAAATGTTAGTGGATGTACTTATAGTTTAGATTGCACTGTCGTCTGCTGCAGTAGGTTACAAAATACAGTGGCTACTGTTTACTAACAGCAAAGAAAGAACCTATACCGTACAAAACATCAGAGCCACACAGTCTGAAGTTCGAATGATCTGACTTTAATTACCATATTTCTCCTTCCGCTATCAGGCAAATGTAATATATTGCTTGCTGAGAAAACAAGAAGCTGTGTACAACCTTTCCTCATGTATGCAGCTGACAGCTATATCTGGATGACTGAAGTGGTGAACTAGGCTCAGAGCATCATTTCCCTCCCATTAAAGTTACACTAATAAAGTTTGGAGACCGCTCAGAGCTGCCTATAAATGAAGGTGAAAATGTGTCTTTGCAGCTTAATTTACTATCATTGGGTACAGTGCTTCATTTTGCAGAACTGACCACAATAAAAAATAAAAAAGTCTGTGTGTCTTTATCAAGGGCATTATAGGCACTGTTAACCAAGATAATTTGAAACATTTAGTGGAGGGTAGGGTATGGAATAAGCCGAATATATCATTCACAGCTGGGAATACCCATTAACATGACTGTCATTTAAGAATTCATTTATGAAAATGCCTAAACTTTTAAGTCTCTTTTTCTAAGTTAAAGTTTCCCTAAAATGATATATTACTATAGTCTCTTTGTGTCTTCTCAAGTTTAGTTATTTTTATTTTATAATGGAGGAACTACAAATGTTTTCTGTATTCAACCCTTGGTCTTATTAGACTTGTAAGTATGGTTTTCATAACCTCAGCATTCAGTGATTTTATAACTTTTCAAAGTAAACGTTAGTCTGCAGTCCCCACTTATCTTTAAAGAGCATCACCTGTTCACAGTATTTCCTGTTGTGTAAACATTTTGTAGGTGTAAGGGACTGACTGTCATACATTTCATCTTTTCTGAGTGTGTCATATTATTTTCTTCCCGCCACACACATACATTGTCTAAATATCTCTCTAATTCTTTCTGTTCCTCTCTGTTAGTAATGTATGTCTCTAATTTTAAATCATCTGCATTCAAGTAATAAAATGTAGCAGTTGAAATGCCTGTTTAAGAAATATATATGAACTAAAAAGGTATGCTTGCAAGGTGGATTATTTAGGAATCCCATTACCTTAACCCCCTGATTTCTTTTAAACAAGATTTATTTTCATTTTTATCATAGCCAAGCTATTATCTGCTTTATCAGTGGCCTTAGAAAACGCAGCTTAAGAAGTTTACCAATTAGTTCTTGATGATATCCCTTAGCTAAGGCTGAGAAAAATTCAGTAAGTAAATACCTGCTTTTGTTATATTTATTTCAAATGCTCTGATGAGATTTTTATACATGAGCCAAATGCATGTAATAACTGACCTATCTACTATATATGCATGCTGATGGATATTTGTCAAACTCGTATACCACTCTAGCAGTTTACAGTATGTCCACAACTTTGACAATACTTGATATGAAGCAGATACGTCTGTAATTGATATCAACATTTCTAAAACCCTTATACATTAGTCTAGCTTGATAGTAATTACCCTACAATCTTTGGGAATCTCTGCTATCATTTAACTGGGCTTAAAGATAAGAATCAGAGGTCTGGCCAGTACTTTCTTCACAGTTTTTAAGTTTTTGTTTGTTACTCCATTTATAGCTCGGTACTTGGTGCTGTCCAAACCATCTAAGATGCTCATATTATCATATTCCATTACTAGGTTACCCTTCTTCTCCATCATTTCTAGTGTGTGTAAGTTAGAACTCAAACAACTATATTTTTCCATGACAGATTTGGGGAAAGGCCACCCACTAATACTAACAGCATCAATTATTTTCTTATTATTTTCTGTGAAACAGATACTTGTCCTGGTGGGTCCTTTCCTTTCTTAATATATTTGAAAAAAGCCTTCTTATCATCTGTCACATTTCTTAGCAGGTTTACCTTATAATGTCTCTGATCTCTTTAACACTGACTTTCATTAGCTTTGCTAATTTATTAATGAAGGCATTACCATATTTTTATATTTTCCTACCCTTCTCTTCCTAATCAGTTTATTTCTATGTCTTATTAAGGTTTTGGCTTTCCTGCTTATATTTCCAAATGTCTTTAATTGGTCTCTTCTATTACCTGTTATATTTTTTTCCTTTCTTTTAGAAACATACCGTCACATATTTCAAAATCTCTCGCATCCCACTGACATCCTTATCTCTAAAAATGGGTTTCCACAATAAACTTCCTAAGTATCTTATGGCCTTATTAGTAGCATTATATCTAGTTGATATTGTCAATTTATTATTTACATTAATTGACAAAGTTAGGAAAAGCTATGAGAATGGAATGAGCTGACTCAGACAGACACAGCAGCTGAAAACAGTTGTTGTTTTTCTTTCAGCTTTTCCCGGTTAGGGGTCACCACAGCGGAACTCGGTCTGCTAATGATTGGCAGTAGATTTTTACGGTGCCGAGGTGCCAGCTTGATGCCCAACCTTCAATGAAGGCACGCCCATTCACGCATGTCTTTTGAACGCTACTCGACCGCGGGGAGGACATGCAGACTCAGCAGCTGAAAACAGTGTTCTCTAATATATTCAGGCTTGGACAATATATCCAATGTGTTTTTTCGGTTCCTTAAGAGTTTGTATTAGGTAATGTTCTAGTAGAGATGTAGTAAAGATTGCAGATAGACCAGAGGACTGACACTCTGAGCTTTAATTGAGCTGCTTCCTGTGCCTTGAAACGGGACAGTTGTGTCCAGTGGACTTACCTGGACAACAAATAGATAAACACAAATACATACATACATAAAGCTTTTCCGTATGCCACTGGTAAATTCCAATATAATCTATTTCAGTCCTTTGAGACAGAAATCCACAGCTATGATTATAGGTTCATAGGTTCATAGGTTCATACTAGGCTATCTGCCCGAGGGCATTTATAAGCCTAGCCATAGTTTTGTGGCTTACGCCACCCCTTAGTTTGGAGAAACTATGCCCATTATTTAGCTGTGCCTCTGTCGAGCAGTGACACTGAGGTAACCCCTGGGGTGTATCTGCGATCTCCCATCCATTGGTCAAGATTCCTCTTGAACAAGGCCAGCGAGGTGCTCTGCCTCACATAAACCGGGATTTTGTTCCACAGCATAGGGAGTCTTTGGGTGATGAATCTATCCCTCCAGCACGTCCTATTAATAACCACGTTGAGGTTTAAGTCACCCGCCCTTGTGGCTCTGAGGGATCTAGATTTTTTGAGATGAAGCATATTCATCAAATCTGGGTTTGACATGGCCTTGTATGTCAGGCATAGGTCACCTCTGAGTAAGCGGTACGCAACTGAATATAACTGGAGTTCTTTCAGTCGTGCAGCATAAGACAGATTTTTGAGACCCTTTATCCTTTTGGTGAGGAACTTTTGTGGCCTCTCCAGCTGCTGCAAGTGTCGGGTCAGATACATTCCGAATGGGGCATTGTACTCGATCATTGGTCTGATGAGTGATGAGTATAGGGAGACTATGACTTCCCTTGATCTAGATGTGAATCCCTTCATGATAAGGTGGGCAATGTAGAAGGTCTTCCTAACTACTTTAGCAATATGAGTGTCGAATGACAGGCTACTATCAACCTGGGTTCCCAGGTCCCTAATAACTTCTTCTGTGTTCAAGGGATTGCCACCTATATGGTAGCTAGGGGTAACCTTATTTTTCCCGAAGGGTATGACTATGCATTTCTTGGCATTTAACTTGAGGCCATGGCTCTGGCACCAGTTATCCATTTCTGTGAGACCCTTCTGAAGGATATCTGTGGATGTGTTCTCAACTACGGCGCCCAGTTTGCAGTCATCTGCGAACTTTGTCAGCCATAACCCTCCTGTGTTTGCTTGTACTTCAGAAAAGTAGATGCCAAACAAGAGTGGGCCCAGGACTGAGCCCTGTGGGACACCACTTGTGACAGGCTTTGAGTCTGACATGGCGCCAGCAACTCTGACCCTGTGGGTTCTGTCACTCAGCCAGTTTGCAACCCATCTTGTAATGTATGGGTTTACATTTAAGTTGATGAGTTTTTCAATGATACCCGAGTGGGGTATTGTATCGAAAGCCTCTGCCAGGTCTAGGTAGGCTGTATGGACTGCCTTTCCTCACAATGGCCTTGGTGACTGTTTCGAAAAAGTCAACCAAGTTTAAAAGGCATGATCTGCCTTTGACAAAGCCAAACTGGGTTGGATCCAAAGTCTGTAAATTCCTATGTCTTTATTTATGAGATCCATTATGATCCTTTCCATGGCTTTGCAGATCAGGCTTGTCAAGCTAATGGGGCGGTAATTTCCAGGGTCGGTGGAGGCACCGCCTTTGTGGAGTGGGACCACAGTCACTGTGCACCACTCCTGGACGTATCCGAGGTGAGACTAAGATTAAACAGCTGTCCTAACTGTGGGTTTAATTCCTCGTTGAGTTCATGGAGCACACAGCCGGGGACACCATCAGGTCCCATGGATGCTGTGTTCTTTGCCTTGGAGAGAGCTGTTCTCACCTGAGCGTTTGAGATGTTTGGGGGGCTACAATCATTTGGTATAGATATCTCTTCTTTAGGCGGGGAGGGTGGGGAGAAGTTTGCACTGAACCTGTCAGCCAGTATGTTGGCAATGTCTGTAGGATCAGTAATCTTCACATAGGTTCATAGGTTCATACTAGGCTATCTGCCCGAGGGCATTTATAAGCCTAGCCCATTGTTTTGTGGCTTACGCCACCCCTTTAGTATGGGGAACTATACCCATTATTTTGCTGTGCCTCTGTCGAGCAGTGACACTGAGGTAATTCCTGGGGTATATCTGCGATCTCCCATCCATTGGTCAAGATTTCTCTTGAACAAGGCCAGCGAGGTGCTCTGCCTCACATGTACCGGGATTTTGTTCCACAGCATAGGGAGTCTTTGGGTGATGAATCTATCCCTCCAGCACGTCCTATTAATAGCCGTGTCGAGGTTTAAGTCTCCGCCCTTGTGGCTCTGATGGATCTAGATTTTTGAGGTGAAGCATATTCATCAAATCTGGGTTTGACATGGCCTTGTATGTTAGGCAAAGGTCACCTCTGAGCAGCGTAAGCGACTGAATAGAGCTGGAGTTCTTTCAGTCGGGCAGCATAGGACAGATTTTTGAGACCCTTTATCCTTTTGGTGAGGAACTTTGTGGCCTCTCCAGCTGCTGCAAGTGTCGGGTCAGATACATTCGAATGGGGCATTGTACTCAATCATTGGTCTGATGAGTGATGAGTAAAGGGAGACTATGACCTCCCTTGATCTAGATGAGAATCCTTCATGATAAGGTGGGCAATGTAGAAGGACTTCCTAACTACTTTAGCTACATGGGTGTCGAATGACAGACTACTATCAACCTGGGTCCCCAGGTCCCTGATAACTTCTTCTGTGCTCAGTGGATTGCCACCTATTTGGTAGCTAGGGGTAACCTTGTTTTTCCCGAAGGGTATGACTATGCATTTTTGGCATTTAACTTTAGGCCATGGCTCTGGCACCAGTTATCCGTTTCTGTGAGACCCTTCTGAAGGATATCTGTGTCAGATGTGTTTTCTACTATGGCGCCCAGTTTGCAGTCATCTGCAAACTTTGTCAGCCATAACCCTCCTGTGTTTGCTTGTACTGGAAAAGTAGATGCCAAACAAGAGTGGGCCCAGGACTGAGCCCTGTGGGACACCACTTGTGACAGGCTTTGAGTCTGACATGGCGCCAGCAAGTCTGACCCTGTGGGTTCTGTCTCTTAGCCAGTTTGCAACCGATCTTGTGATGTATGGGTTAACATTTAAGCTGATGAGTTTTTCAATGATACCCGAGTGGGGTATTGTATCAAGGCCTTAGCCAGATGGAGGTAGGCTGTATGGACTGCCTTTCGCTCATCAATGGCTTTGGTGACGGTTTCCAAAAAGTCAACCTAGTTTAAAAGGCATGATCTGCCTTTGACAAAGCCTAACTCGGTTGGATCCAAAGTCTGTTTCTCCCCTATGTCTTTATTTATGAGGTCCATTATGATCCTCTCCGTGGCTTTGCAGATAAGGCTTGTCAAGCTAATGGGCCGGTAATTTCCAGGGTCTGTGGAGGCACCGCCTTTGTGAAGTGGGACCACAGTTGCCGTGCGCCACTCGCTGGGTACGTATCCAGAGGTAAGACTTTGATTAAACAGCTGTCCTAGCTGTGGGTTAATTCCTCATTGAGTTCGTGGAGCACACAGCCGGGGACACCATCGGGTCCCATGGATGCTGTGTTTTTTGCTTTGGAGAGAGCAGTTCTCACTTGGGCGCTGGAGATGTTTGGGGGGCTGCACTCATTTGGTATAGGTATCTCTCCTTTTGGGGGGGAGGGGGGGGAGGAGTTTGCACTGCACCTGTCAGCCAGTATGTTGGCAACGTCTGTAGGATCAGTAATCTTCACATCATTTTGAACTAGTTCTGAGCATATCTGGGAGTTTCCTCCTAGGTTTCTAACATAGCTAAAGAAGGCCTTATGATTGTCTTTTGAGTCTTTAGCTATTTTTCTCTCGAAATTTGCTTTGGATGATTTTATGAGAGCTCTTAGTTTTTTACTTATAGTGATCAAGGGTGTCTTACCTTTTAAGGATTTTGCTCTATCTTGTAGTAGCTTCCTCCTTTTGTTGTAGAGTTTGTTTATGGCTGGGGTCCACCAGACTGGACGCTTGCCTTTGGTACAAAGAGTCTTTGTTTTGCTTGGGATTGCCTTATCCATGCAGTCCTGCAGGTGCTGGTAGAAGGCGTTTGTAAGTGATTCAGCGGCTTGAGTATTGTTTTCCGCTGGCTCGGGGGCCTGAAAGGAGACCACACTAGTCTTATTGAAGTGTGAAGTCGGCTTTTGAGAAGTTCTTTACTGTGGTCTTTTTTATTTCAGGTGGGGGTGGGATGAGGACCTCCAGCGAGATTAGTTTGTGATCTGATCTCACCAGTGAGGGGTATACTTCCGGTGTTGAACATTGTGCTCCCATGTTCGTGATGATGAGATCAAGTATGTTATCTCCTCTTGAGGGGATGGTGACTAGTTGTTCCATGGCATTTGAATTTATGAATTCCAGGAACTTTTGGGCTAGGGTGTTTGGGCTTGAGTAGTGTTCCCAGTCTATATTAGGGTAATTGAAGTCACCTAGTATGATGGTGTTTGGTGATACATTTATCCCCTCTAGTATTTTCAGGAAGGCCATGTGAGTTTCCTGAGTTTGTGAGGGTGGCCTGTAACATGCTACAATTTGCAGAGCAGTCTTGCCTATGGTTAATTGCACCTGGATGGTCTCCGATGCATCGTGCGTTGCCACCAGTCTTGAGGTGTGGGTGTCCTTGATGAATATGGATACCCCCTCCTTTCTTGGTATTGTCCGGATTTTGGGGCGGAACGCATGATATGAGGTAAAACCTGATAGCGCTGGGGTGCTCTCAGGAGCCTTGAACCAGGTTTCTGTCACAGCACAGACATCGATGTTCTCCATACTGAGAAGGGCCTCGAGTGCGTGCATTTTGAGATTTAGACTTCTGGCATTGAGCAGCATTACCCTTAGTTTTTTCCTTTTTGTGTTCTAGGGTGGTAGGTTTAGAATTTGAGCCTTGCCTAAAAAGGCACTATGGGGTGGCAAGAACCTTTGCCAATATCCGGAATCCCAGGGTGACAGGTGCAAGCCGTCCCTAAGCAGCGTGGCTTGTCCAGCATGTCATCCCAGGCAGACAGATACTGGATCCCCTTTGAATGACACCAGTGTTTAAGCCAATTGTTAAAGCTGATCATCTTATCTCTGTATTGTGGCATCATTCTTGGTGAAGGTAGGATACTGCTCAAGGTCAGGGTCATACCTGCCTGGGCTACATAATCAGAGAGCTCCTCAATGTCTCTTTTCATGTAGTCCAAGGAGGTGCGTCTCAGGTCGTTTACACCAGCGTGGACAATGACTGAGTCATATTTGTACCTGCTGTTGAGAGACCTGAGTGCTTGCGTTATGTGGCGGATTCTAGCGCCCGACAGGCAGCTTACTGTGACCTTCTCCTTACTCAGTCTGGTGAGCGGGACATCAGTGTGTCTGACTATGGAGTCACCAATGACTAGTGTGTCTGGCATTGTGTTTGGCCTTAAGGGCTGTGACTGTTTGACACTCTGACTGTGAGGTCTATGTGTTGCGGGTGTTGTGTTCTGAGGTGGTGGTTGTTTGGGTGTCTGCTTTGGTGGCCTCTGCTGTTTTGGTAGATTTTTGATCAGAGCCTCCGAGTATGTCTTTGTGTGTTTATGTGTATGATTTGAGGTTGTAATGGTACTATGTGAGACTGGGTCTATAGTGTGTGTGGTAACCTTCTCCTCCTGACTGGTCTTGCCAGTCCTATGTTGAGAGAGCTCAGCCTCCATTTTGGCCGTATAGCTGCATCTCTCGCATGTATTTGTGTTTTGTGGGAGGAGGAAAGGGTTGTCTGTGTACATGAGGCAATTGAAACATTGCCTCAATATTCCCAGGTTCACCAGCTGAGCAGGAGAGGACACTAGCAACTGATCCCTCGACATGCTAGAAGGGTAGACGAAAAACTTTAAAAAAGATTCCGGGACGTGGGTGACCGAGAAATGGGGGTTGCCTTTTGGGGTACTATCTATGACAAGAGTGCCGTATCAAGGTAATAAGTACTGTAGGAGCAAGTGCTAGGTTTAATAGATAGAGAATAGTCTACTTGGAGTCAAGTAGAGTTGATCTTTTAGTTATAGGATACGCTGATTTGATCAGTAGTATAGTTCGAGGAAGGTAGTTTTAAGGGAAAATTTGAAGAGTGGACTTTAGGTAGCCCAAATAGTTTAAACCTGCTTAACCGGCACTGCCCTAGTGTGCAACAGTGGCAGCTCAGCTAAATCGCTCTAAATCGGCTTTAGCAGCGTTAGCTGCTTATACCAGGGGCTGGAAAAAGCTAGAAACTGGCCCAAAACGACCAATAAACTACTAGTTACTGGCTGAAACCTCACAAAACTGGACAAAGGCAGCTCAATGCTTCCCACTTCCACTGGTAAGCAAGGTAGCTTCCCTTCCGCCAAATAAGGCAAGGAAACAGTACACAGGAACTACAACCAAAGCCCAGGAATCAGCAACTCTGAAACTGGACTAAACTAGTAAAGCAGGAAAAACAAGAGATATTTTTTCTTTTTTTCTTTTTTTCACAAAACAGGCAGAAACAGGTACAGCAAACACTTATAAATGCTATGAATCAGCTACTACAGCTTACACAGAAGAATTTGCTACAAATACAGTCAAATAGTAACAAACAAGGATTCCAAGTGCAATATTAAGTTAAATGCAGTAAAAACAGCTTCAATGTAACAGAAAGGCAGGCGAAATACAGTTGCTAGGTATTCAGATGTGGAAAGCAACAAAAAATATACTTAGTATCAAGAAAAGTCGCTTATTCAGCTCTCTGCAGCCTGGATTACTCTGCTGGCCCACGTGGAGTCTGTGCTGAGTAGGTACAAGCTGAAAGTTTTATACCAGGGTGCTGTAAAAAGCTAGAAACTGGCCCAAAACGACCAATAAACTACTAGTTACTGGCTGAAACCTCACAAAACTGGACAAAAGGCAGCTCAATGCTTCCCACTCCACTGGTAAGCAAGGTAGCTTCCCTTCCCCAAATAAGGCAAGGAAACAGTACACAGGAACTACAACCAAAGCCCAGGAATCAGCAACTCTGAAACTGGACTAAACTAGTAAAGCAGGAAAGCAAGGTAGCTTCCCTTCCCCCAAATAAGGCAAGGAAACAGTACACAGGAACTACAACCAAAGCCCAGGAATCAGCAACTCTGAAACTGGACTAAACTAGTAAAGCAGGAAAAACAAGAGATATTTTTTTTTTTCTTTTTTTCACAAAACAGGCAGAAACAGGTACAGCAAACACTTATAAATGCTATGAATCAGCTAATATAGCTTACACAGAAGAATTTGCTACAAATACAGTCAAATAGTAACAAACAAGGATTCCAAGTGCAATATTAAGTTAAATGCAGTAAAAACAGCTTCAATGTAACAGAAAGGCAGGCGAAATACAGTTGCTAGGTATTCAGATGTGGAAAGCAACAAAAAATATACTTAGTATCAAGAAAAGTCGCTTATTCAGCTCTCTGCAGCCTGGATTACTCTGCTGGCCCACGTGGAGTCTGTGCTGAGTAGGTACAAGCTGAAAGTTTTATACCAGGGGCTGGAAAAGCTAGAAACTGTCCCGAAACGGCCAATAAACTACTAGTTACTGGCTGCAACCTCACACAACTGGACAAATGGCAGCTCAATGCTTCCCACTCCCCCTGGTAAGCACGGTTGCTTCCTTCCCCAAATAAGGCAAGGAAACAGTACACAGGAACTACAACCAAAGCCCAGGAATCAGCAACTCTGAAACTGGACTAAACTAGTAAAGCAGGAAAAACAAGAGATATTTTTTCTTTTTTTCTTTTTTTTCACAAAACAGGCAGAAACAGGTACAGCAAACACTTATAAATGCTATGAATCAGCTACTACAGCTTACACAGAAGAATTTGCTACAAATACAGTCAAATAGTAACAAACAAGGATTCCAAGTGCAATATTAAGTTAAATGCAGTAAAAACAGCTTCAATGTAACAAAAAGGCAGGCGAAATACAGTTGCTAGGTATTCAGATGTGGAAAGCAACAAAAAATATACTTAGTATCAAGAAAAGTCGCTTATTCAGCTCTCTGCAGCCTGGATTACTCTGCTGGCCCACGTGGAGTCTGTGCTGAGTAGGTACAAGCTGAAAGTTTTATACCAGGGGGCTGGAAAAAGCTAGAAACTACGACCAATAAACTACTAGTTACTGGCTGAAACCTCACAAAACTGGACAAAAGGCAGCTCAATGCTTCCCACTCCCACTGGTAAGCAAGGTAGCTTCCTTCCCCAAATAAGGCAAGGAAACAGTACACAGGAACTACAACCAAAGCCCAGGAATCAGCAACTCTGAAACTGGACTAAACTAGTAAAGCAGGAAAAACAAGAGATATATTTTTCTTTTTTTTCTTTTTTTCACAAAACAGGCAGAAACAGGTACAGCAAACACTTATAAATGCTATGAATCAGCTACTACAGCTTACACAGAAGAATTTGCTACAAATACAGTCAAATAGTAACAAACAAGGATTCCAAGTGCAATATTAAGTTAAATGCAGTAAAAACAGCTTCAATGTAACAGAAAGGCAGGCGAAATACAGTTGCTAGGTATTCAGATGTGGAAAGCAACAAAAATATACTTAGTATCAAGAAAAGTCGCTTATTCAGCTCTCTGCAGCCTGGATTACTCTGCTGGCCCACGTGGAGTCTGTGCTGAGTAGGTACAAGCTGAAAGTTTTATACCAGGGGCTGGAAAAAGCTAGAAACTGGCCCAAAACGACCAATAAACTACTAGTTACTGGCTGAAACCTCACAAAACTGGACAAAAGGCAGCTCAATGCTTCCCACTCCCACTGGTAAGCAAGGTAGCTTCCCTTCCCCAAATAAGGCAAGGAAACAGTACACAGGAACTACAACCAAAGCCCAGGAATCAGCAACTCTGAAACTGGACTAAACTAGTAAAGCAGGAAAGCAAGGTAGCTTCCCTTCCCCCAAATAAGGCAAGGAAACAGTACACAGGAACTACAACCAAAGCCCAGGAATCAGCAACTCTGAAACTGGACTAAACTAGTAAAGCAGGAAAAACAAGAGATATTTTTTTCTTTTTTTTCTTTTTTTTTTCACAAAACAGGCAGAAACAGGTACAGCAAACACTTATAAATGCTATGAATCAGCTACTACAGCTTACACAGAAGAATTTGCTACAAATACAGTCAAATAGTAACAAACAAGGGTTCCAAGTGCAATATTAAGTTAAATGCAGTAAAACAGCTTCAATGTAACAGAAAGGCAGGCGAAATACAGTTGCTAGGTATTCAGATGTGGAAAGCAACAAAAAATATACTTAGTATCAGGAAAAGTCGCTTATTCAGCTCTCTGCAGCCTGGATTACTCTGCTGGCCCACGTGGAGTCTGTGCTGAGTAGGTACAAGCTGAAAGTTTTATACCAGGGGGCTGGAAAAAGCTAGAAACTGGCCCAAAACGACCAATAAACTACTAGTTACTGGCTGAAACCTCACAAAACTGGACAAAAGGCAGCTCAATGCTTCCCACTCCCACTGGTAAGCAAGGTAACTTCTTCTTTACCAAATAAGGCAAGGAAACAGTACACAGGAACTACAACCAAAGCCCAGGAATCAGCAACTCTGAAACTGGACTAAACTAGTAAAGCAGGAAAAACAAGAGATATTTTTTCTTTTTTTTTTTTCACAAAACAGGCAGAAATAGGTACAGCAAACACTTATAAATGCTATGAATCAGCTACTACAGCTTACACAGAAGAATTTGCTACAAATACAGTCAAATAGTAACAAACAAGGATTCCAAGTGCAATATTAAGTTAAATGCAGTAAAAACAGCTTCAATGTAACAGAAAGGCAGGCGAAATACAGTTGCTAGGTATTCAGATGTGGAAAGCAACAAAAAATATACTTAGTATCAAGAAAAGTCGCTTATTCAGCTCTCTGCAGCCTGGATTACTCTGCTGGCCCACGTGGAGTCTGAACTAATTCTGAGCATATCTGGGAGTTTCCTCCTAGGTTTCTGACATAGCTAAAGAATGCTTTATGGTTGTCTTTAGAGTCCTTAGCTATTTTTTTTCTCAAAATTAGCTTTGGATGATTTTATGAGAGCTCTTAGCTTTTTACTTATAGTGATCAGCGGTGTCTTACCTTTTAAGGATTTTGCTCTATCTTGTAGTAGCTTTCTCCTTTTATTGTAGAGTTTGTTTATGGCTGGGGTCCACTAGACTGGACGCTTGCCTTTGGTACAAAGAGTCTTTGTTTTGCTTGGGATTGCCTGATCCATGCAGCCCTGCAGGTGCTGGTAGAAGGCATTTGTAAGTGATTCAGCGGTTTGAGTAATGTTAACCGCTCAGGGGCCTTAAAGGAGATCACACTAGTCTTTAGAAGTGTGAAGTCGGTTAGAAGTTCTTTACTGTGGTCTTTTCATTTCGGGTGGGCGGATGAGGACCTACAGCGAGATTAATTTGTGATCAGATCTCACCAGTGAGGGGTATACTTCTGGAGTTGAACATTGTGCTCCCATGTTCGTGATGATGAGATCAAGTATGTTCTCTCCTCTTGTGGGGATGGTGACTAGTTGTTCCATGGCATTTGAGTTTATGAATTCCAGGAACTTTTGGGCTAGAGTGTTTGGGCTTGAGTAGTGTTCCCAGTCTATATTAGGGTAGTTGAAGTCACCTAGTATGATGGTGTTCGGAGATACATTTATCCCCTGCAGTGTTTTCAGGAAGGCCATGTGAGGTTCCTGAGTTTACGAGGGTGGCCTGTAACATGCTACAATTTGCATAGCAGTCTTGCCTATGGTTAATTGCACCTGGATGGTTTCCGATGCATCGCGCGATGCCACCAATCTTGAGGTGTGGGTGTCCTTGATGAATATGGATACCCCTCCTCCTTTCTTGGTATTGTCCGGGTTTTGTGGCCGGAAAGCATGATATGAGGTAAAACCTGATAGTGCTGGGGTGCTCTCAGGAGCCTTGAACCAGGTTTCTGTCACAGCACAGACATCGATGTTCTCCATACTGAGAAGGGCCTCGAGTGCGTGCATCTTGAGGTTGAGACTTCTGGCATTGAGCAGCATTACCCTTAGGTTTTTTCTTTGTTTTGTTCTAGGGTGGTAGGTTTAGAATTTGAGCCTTGCCTAAAAAAGGCACTATGGGGGTGGCAAGAGCCTTTGCCAAAATCCGGAATCCCAGGGGTGACAAGTGCAAGCCGTCCCTTGCGAAGCAGCGTGGCTTGTCCAACATGTCATCCCAGGCAGACAGACATTGGATCCCCTTTGAATGACACCAGAGTTTAAGCCAATTGTTAAAACTGATTATGATCTAATTTTGTACATGTGAAGAGTACGTAAAATTTATGAGCTATGCAATATTCAATTTGTTCGACCTGGAGTTTCTGCAAATACCAACTACTGGTAGTCATAAACTTTCTACCTTAGCAGCCTTATTAACAAAGTCAGTTTCATTAGCCTTATCTGTAAAGCAATTAGATTTCATAATACTTCACCTTTTTCCACCATTGTTGGCCATACAACAGTATCAACACTTGTAACTTTCAAAGACTGCATACTATACTATTTTTCATAGCAATCTTTCTGTTAAATTATTTTGTTTAATTTGTGAGAAACATGTACTCATTTAAATAAATATAACCTGTTATTTAAACTGTGTGTATTTGTAAAATGGGGAGCCATGTAGTTTGCTATGTCTGATTTGGATGTATAAGGACAAAGTGAAATAAAATGGTGTTTTACTATTAATGTGGCAAAATGCTCTGTCCTAATTTTTTTCTTTATTGTGGCTAAATGCACTTTGGCTCTTCCTATTATGAAGGAGTTTGACATAAATTTCGATGGAAAATATATGTATTTTTATCCTTTTAACATGGCCATCCTTTCCCCAGTCAGTCTTAACATTAATTTTGGAATTAGCAAGTTCTCTATAGATCCCCTCAGAAAAAAATATATATACCTTTAATCTGGGATTTCTTAGAGATGTAAATTAAAAAAATAATAACCAGCCTGAACATAAACCCCTACATCACGAGATGGGTTGCCAACTGGCTTAGACAGAACTCTCATGGTAAGAATAGCGGGCTGCAGGTCCGACTCTAAACCAGCCACAAGTGGTGTCCCGCAAGGCTCAGTCCTGGGACCCCTACTTCTCAGAAGTACAGGCAAACACAGGAGGACTATGGCTAACCAGGTTCACCGATGACTGCAAACTGGGAGCCATAACTGACTCTCCGGCTGACACGGACATCCTCCAAAAGGGCCTTACTGAGACGGACACCTGGTGTCAAAGTCATGGCCTCAAGCTAAATGCCAAAGAATGCATAGTCATCCCATTTGGGAAAAACAAAACTTACCACATAGGTGGCGGCCCCCTTAATACAGAAGAGGTAATAAGAGATCTGGGGACCCAGGTAGATAGTAATTTCTCCTTTGACAATCATATTGCCAAAGTAGTTAGGAAATCCTTCTATGTGGCCCATCTAATTACTAAAGGGTTTGCATATAGAAATAAAGAGGTTATAGTGCCCCTCTACTCATCACTCACTAGACCCATCATAGAGTACAATGCTCCATTTGGATGTACCTCACAAGACACTTCCAACAGCTGGAAAGACCACAAAAGTACCTCACCAAGAGGATTATTGGTCTCAAACATATGTCCTATGCAGCCCGACTGAAAAAACTCCGGCTGTACTCAGTGGCATATTGCTTACTCAGAGGTGATCTCTGCCTGACTTACAAAGCCATGTCCAACTCAGAATTGATGGACATGCTCTACCTAAAGAAATCCAAGTCACTGTGAGCCACTCGCTCTAGTGAGCTAAACCTCGCCACAACAATAAATAGAACATGCTGGAGGGATAGATTCCTGTCACAGAGACTCCCCATGCTTTGGAACAAAATTCCAAATTACATCAGGCAGAGCCCCTCACTAACACTGTTCAAGAGAAACCTTGACGAGTGGATGGGTAACAGAAAATACACCCCTGGGATCACTTCATTGGCTCTGCTTGACAAGAGGATCAGTTAATTAATCAGTGAAGCAGCGAAAAGTCGACACACTCTGGCTAGGCTTATAAATGCCCTTGGGCAGATAGCCTAGTACCTACCTATGAACCTATAATTTATGTTTCTATCTACAGGAAAAGAGAGTTCCTACAACTATCTCATTCATACCTATGCAGACAGTTAACATGGTGAATTGAGGATTCTTTTTAAGGTATTTTTGTAGTACTCCTGAAGCGCACTGGGAAGAGATATCACAGGTTTGTGACTTTGATTTTTGCATATATGTTGCTCTAATCACTGAATCTTGTATTATCAGAAGTGATTGAAATGTTCTCATTATTGTGTGTATTCTGCACCTCTATCTGCTGTAATTACTGAGGTGTTTCATGTCAGTAACAAATCTGTTGTAGAAATGAATTTAATCCTTCTCTCTGTTATCATGCCTTTCTACCATGGACATACCTTTCTATATACCTGTGTCTACTATTACTGTCCTTTTGTCTGAGGTTCATCCATTTCTTTTGGCTGCTTCCTTTTCTCTCTGTTAGACTGCCTATTAGGCCTTCATGAGGAAATTTCAATACTTTGCATCCTTCTCTTGTGATCTTTGCTGTACCTGTATATAGATCCATAACTAATATCCTGAGTTTACAATTTACCCTTACCTTCCTATTTCTTACTTTTCACTTCATTTTTTACTAGTTCTCAGCAAAGGAGTATTGGTACCCAACCAGACTAATGATAGCTGGTCAATTTTAAATTGTTTTTTTTGTTATGTTACCACTTAATATAGTTTATATGTAGCCTCTTTCATAGTATCCCAAGCTGTTTCCTCTGCTTACCAGTTTTTCACCTTTTCACTCTTGATTTCCAAGTTGTACCACATTTCATTCTGGAGGTGATCAGGGAACCACAATGTTTATTTGCAGCTTCATAATTTCCTGCCATACCTATGGTTCTCTCATTTAGTACTTCTATTACCGTGTTTTGACTCTTTGTGTTATTCCCTGCTCTGTTATGTGTTATTCCATAGCCTTTTTTAACCTTATTGCTTTTTTAAATTCTCTTAACCTTTCCTTTGTTATTCTCTCATCCAAAAGAGTGCTCAGTGTTCCCCGTTATGTCAAGGAGAGTAGGCTGTACTCAGTATACATCTATCTCATGTTGAGGTTTCCTTTTAAATTCCTGAAAAAACTGAATTGAATACCCTAAGGTATAACTCCCTTTAAGAATGGTATAATGGTTAAGGTATTTACCTTACAGAGACAAGGTGCAGGGTTTGATTCTCACATGGGGTAATTGGTTAGGCTCAAAATGGCCCACAAGGGCAGTTAGTCTAGTACTAATCTGTGAACCTATAGTATATCTCTCCTACACATTAGGTATATTCTGTAACATCTGTCTGACAATGTTCATCCATCCATTCCTTTACAAACACTGTAATTGTTGTTATACAGTAGAAACCGAGTTTATACACTTTCTCTCTTCTTTGTTTGATTTACCACAGGTCCCTGAACTTATCGCAGAATAAACATCTTCCTCTGCTACTATCATGTTTTTAGAAGTGTTTATACTTGTTGAAATGAGAGAGAAAAAATATTTTAAATACCATTCAAGGAGAAGAAAGCAGTATATATATATATATATATATATATATATATATATATATATATATATATATAATCTGGGAAGGTGTAGTAACTGGAGGAATGAGTTAAGAGTAGCACAGCCAGGAAGTGCTAAAGGAACTGCCTGTTAACAGATACAACCTGGAAGATGGTTAGCATATCTATGTTACAGAGGAATGAGTGGAAGGGTTAAAACTGAATGTACCATATTCCACTGGAGTTGTGACTCATGAACCAGGATGTTAATGGAAAAGCAAGATATCAGCAATTGTATTTATTACTGACACAGCCTCTGTTTCTCAGTGCTTGCTTACAGCTATAGCATCCAACTCCTTCTCAGCTACTTTTGCTTCTGAAGTCAGAACATCAAATTCTGCCCATACAAAGAGTAGTGTTTTGTTAACATCCTGGAATGAAACCGGAGATATTTTGTGGCTGACTGGAGAAGTGGAAAATCAGGGGGATGTAAGACTAAAAGAAAATAACATTTTCACATGTAGTCAGTAAAAAAATAAAACCTTTAACTAGCAAAAGGAGAACTTACTGCTCTTACAAATGGTACCTGTGCATGGCTTTCAGCTCTTCCTGGTTTTGCAGAACACACCTAATTTAGTCTCATAATTTTGTCTTGATCCTCATAAACTGTCTTTCGGTTTCTCCCATTAGGGGTCACCACAGTGGATCACCAGTGTGCAGATTGATTGGCAGGGGAGTTTTTACAGTGTCGAGTTGCCAGCCTGGTGCCCAATCTTCACAGAAGACACACACACACACACACACACACACACACACACACACACACACACACACACACACACACACACACACACACACACACACATGTCTTTAAAACTCAATTGACCACAGGGCGGGCATGCAGACTCCACACAGAATGCATTCCAGCCAAGAATCAAACCGGACAACCCTTGCTGTGAGGTAATAATGCTACCTGCTGCACCACTGCAGACATTGTCCTAATACTCAGTGATTTACTAGAAATTCAAAACATTTATGAGGATGTCCTGATCCTCATAAATGTTTGAATTTCTGGTAAATCACTGAGGATTACAGTTTCATACTCTGTATTCTTCAGACAATGCACTACTACAAAATCTGTTATTCTATTAACGTTCTAAGTGAATTAGAGCAACATTTAAAGCATGTACTTGATTTCTAGCCTTTGAATCTATGAATAAAAATAATGAGAGATAAAGTCTCATAAATATTCCAAGGCCACTAAGTCTTATAACATGCCACTATGCCCCTTTCAATCTGAGCCATAAAAATAATCCAAGATCCCAGAGCAAAAAAAACCTGTCCAATCATCTATATTTTGTCTGATGGAATATAATACGTTACACTGCCTAAAATGCAGGGGAAGCTTATTCTACAGTTTTTGGAGAGGTACTAGGTTATAAATCTGTCTCTCCATTGTGTTTTAATTATCTACTGGTGAAGATTTATGTTCCTGACTCTAGTGATGGGGGAGCAGTTGGACTTACAGAAATATAGGAGGTCCAGGACAACTTGGGCACTAATGTCACAGTAAGAGAAATGAAGATCTTACCTCAAAAGTCTGACACTGAATATAGTGGTAGAGTTTTCATCCTCTCCTTATAGCTGAGGGAGCTTAGGTCTGCAGTTTTCTTGTTAGGAATCTTTGGAGTATTTCTAATTGTTTGATATATTTAGTGGGATACATCCCAAATGTGGCATTATACTTCATAATTAGTCTGATCATCGCCAAGTTTAAGGGAGTCATTGCCTCTTTAGACCTTAATGATATTCCTTTAGCAAATTTCCTGTTCGTTCTTGTCACACGATAGTCAAAACAGAGCGTGTTACCAACACAAGTTACCAGGTCCCTAAATATAGTTTCACTGTGTAGTGGTATGTTGTCTATATGGTATGCTGAAAGGAAGAGGTTGCCTACCAAAAGTGATAATACTACATTTTTTAGTACTGAGTTTGCGCTAATGTTTACTACATCAAACATTTACTAGGGAGAGTGCATTCTGGAGGGTTTGGATGTCAGAGGATAACTTAACAACAACCCTTAGTTTACACTTATTTGCAAACTTTGTTACCCGCAGGTTTTGACTTTCTGCTTGGAGATCTGAGTTGTTAAGGCCAAAAAAAGGGAGGTGCTAGCACTAAGCCTTGAGGCACACTGCTGGTCACTTTCTTACTTTCTGATGAAGAACCTGCAGCTTGCACTGCATGGGTTTTGTCTTTCAGCTAGCTTGTTATCCATCTTACAACGTATGGGATGACTTTTAAAGCATTTATCTTTTGTATGATAACAGCATGGGGAATGGTATTGAAGGCCGTGACCAGGATAAGATACTCCATATCACAAGACCACAGTCTGCAGCCTCTGTAACCCTACTGAAGATGTTTACCAAATTCAGTGGACAAGATTTACCCTTCACAAAGGGTTACAGAGACTGCAGAATGTTAATATTGTAGTTTGTGAGGTCAGTTATAACACATTCCCTGGCTTTGCAAGTGAAGCTTATTAGCCTCATAGGTCCAGAAGTGTAGCTAGGGTGGGCAAAGGGGGAACTGCCCTGGAAGCAAAATGTTATGGGGCATGATCAAGTTTTCAGTGCATTGTTGGCATTCAGAAATGAATACCAGTTTTGTATTTGTGGTCTGAAATGAAGTGGTTCAGTAATCCATGTGTGGCATAAACTGTAGCAGCTGCTTGCTACAGTTTAAAATTAAGAAAGATTTTCTTTTTAATTTTGACCCAGTTGAGGAATGTAGATTGGAATGAATGGACCTGACTTGTTCCTGAGACACTGTTTTTTTTTTTGTTGCTTCTCAAGAAGCATAGATTGGAGATATGGTTGACCTGTTCTTTAAATTAAGATTGTTAGATAGGAGAACAAACCTTTTTTTCAAGTGGAGAGGATGGCAACACGTGCCAGAACAGTTAGCTATGTCTCTACATAGGTTTGCAATTAACTGTGTTAGCTGTAAGGCCACTCTTATGGAAAGGATAACTACAGTGTGCCACTCATCAGGGACAGAAATGCTAGCTAAAAGTAAGTTAAACAGTTTGAGGACTGCCTGAAAGGGTACTTTAACACTATTAATTAAGCAACCAGGTATCTTGTCAAGTCCCATGCAGAAGCACTTTTTGGTCTTGGTTAGTACATTCAGTAAATGATCTGAGAGATAATTGGGAAAGTAATGGATTCAGGTATTTCAGGCTTTTGGATAGCAGTCTAGGGGTGAAACTGGCACTAAATTTGTTTGCAAGGATAATAAGTGTCTATCTGGTTACAATAAGAGGTATCATTATGAATAAGTAAGAGAAACGTTGACTATTGTTTCTTAGTTTAGTAATATGGCTAAAGAAAATTTCTAATTACTGTTGGCCTCAGAGCCCAGTCTAAATAAATGGAGTCATTTAGTGGACTTGATAGTGTTTTGCATATTATTTTTGTAATGCTTTGGATATTTCTCACAGAAGTGGGCCTTTGGATTTGTTATATAATATAAAGGGTTTATTAATGGTTGTGGACCACAAGGGTGGTTTATTTTTTAATGTGTAATGATACTTACTGTTTTGGTAAAGGCTGCTATCTCTGTTCATTTTTCTAAATGGGTGTAGATGTCTTTAGTGGAGTTTGCTGTTGTAGCAAAGTCAGGTGTGTTGCAATCATAAATGAATTTTGATAGTACATCATAATAGTAGGTTGAAGTTGGTAAGTTTGTAGTTGTTGAATTCAGAGGGATTTTCTGTAGGGGATTTTGAGAATTTAAAGGAGAAAGTCAAAAGTTTGCAGTCAAGCTTTACCTAGGAAGGAGATAGCAGAGGAGAGTAGTAAGAGGAGGCCAGATTTTTAGAATCAGGTCAAGAATGCTGTGTCATCTAGGTTTGTTTACCAATTGCTCAAAAGACATTTTGCTCATAAAGTCTCAGAATTTTTGGGCATATCCTACATTGGAGGAATAGGTATCCTTGTTTATTGAAGGATAGTTAAAGCCTTCCAAAATAATAGCGTTTTTGCTAATAGAGAGATCATTTAAAACACTGAGGGATCTTACATGGTCATTAGCATACAAATAATGTGTCCTGTAACATGCTATTAATTGCCTATAATTGATAATTAATCTACCTAGAATGATTTGTAGTTCAGTGAGTTTAGTTTGTAGTTCCCCAGGGTATTTGTCTGGGGATAATATGCTCCCTCAAAATCTGGAAATTCCACCATAGTTATCAATGGATCAGAAGATGCAAAAAGCACAAACTCTTATAGAGAGTGCTCTATTTACATTTAATCCATGCCTCAGTAACTGTGCATACATGGATCTTAACCAAATGAGGGAGTGTCTCAAGATCAGGCAATTTATTGTTCAGACTTAGTGGTATCAAGGAGATCCAGCTCAGATTTTGGGACCCATAAGTTAAGTTATGTTGCGATGTCCATCAGCTAGACTCTGCCTAAGCAAAATTCACTAGGGGGCAGCAAAGGCTTTAGTCAGGTTGCAGAAGGCATTGAATGAGAAGTGCAGGCCATCCTTAGCGAAGCAAGCTGAACCATTAAGCATCTCATCGCTAACCGGCACATACTGGATTCTCCTGGAATGACACCAGCTAATTAACCAGTTAATAAAACCAATTATTTGTTCTTTATATCTAAGCACCATTCAAGGTGAAGGAATTCTGCCTTTGTCTCTGTTGTTAAGCAAGGAAGTTGAGCTACTTAAGTATGACACCACTGAAAGAAATCTGGCCTTTCTATTCTGACACTTACTCACTTTGTCACATACTGACAGGGAAACAGAATATGAAAGTAGCTTTAGACTAGTATCATCTTATTATAAAATGTTCTGGAAGTAGAATGACAAAAAGAAACATCACTTTGGGTCAGTGGTTGGCATAACGGTTGACGTGTTCATCTCCCAAATGCAAATTACAACGTTTGATTCTCACCTCTGAAAGGAAATTGGATATGCTTAAAATAACCTGCAAAAGCATCTAGCCAACTACTTACTCATGGACATAGTATGAGAAAGCATGTGATTCAGCCTTGTATTTGATGAAACCATAATCTTTTAAGTGATTATTTTTAAAACTGAAGTTGCGCTGCATGAAAATACAGTGACAAAACTTTGTTAGATGGATTATTGCCCTCACTGACAGAATTTTTTTACTGTGGGAGAATGGAATGGGAAACGAATACTGAAAATGGGATAGTTATTTGTCTAACATTTCTTTATTATAAATCTAAGAGTTTACAATTTATGGTGGAAAATTATTTTTTGCCCTATTTCTTCCTTCCTGCAGTTAATCATCAGCTGTTCATCTGCTATGACTACTGAAGCCACCTTAGTCTCCTTTAGGCAAAGCCTGACCCATGTCATTGGTTGTTAAGGAGATTGAGGAATCTGGTGCAGTGTCACAACCTAATTGTTTCTTTGCATCCTCTCGTTCTTACCTAAGAGTTGGCATGCAATGGGGTCAGAGGTGCTTCAGCCACACCTCCTTGTGACCACAGCCTGAGCCTTGGTCCCTTTCACACTAGACATGCCATGCACATCTCCAGCCTATGTCCATCTGGAAGCACTTCGTATCATTCTGAATGGGCACACTTAACCTCCCTTGACAGTGTCTCACATGGTAGAGCTGCTAATTGAATTCAGGTCAGCTGGACCTTAGCGCTTAATCTCTCTATGCCATAGCACTGGACAGATAAAATATAAACTGCTTTAAATGTGTGTGTATAGGGGACTTATTGGAAATAAATGCAACAGGGTAATATTTATAAACATGAACACTTTGTGCTACAGTGGGTTTACATATAAGGTTACTATTCCACAGTAATGTGGTCCACTTCTGGGCCTAGACTTCCAGTGATATCTATGTGAAAAATGTTATACTCTTCATATGTTTGCAAAGACATTCTCCAGGTATTCAAGTTTCTTCTTTCTTTCCAGAAATATTTTTCTTTGGGGGGGGGGGCTGTAGTCTGTCCAGTTAACAAACAAATATATTAAAACTTAAGTGAATTAAATTACAACACCTGGCACAGACTTGGAGAGATATAGTGTGTGCATTATTTAGGTAAATAAATCATGGCAAATCAATGTGTGAATGTTTTGCATAATGGTTAAGGTGTTTACTTTACAGGCACAAGTTTCAGCGTTTGATTCTAACATGGGATAATTGGCTAGGCCGAATATGACCCACAAGGGCAATTAGCCTAGTACTAATCTATGAACCAATGAATGCTGCAACAAATAAAAGAGACACAGAAAATGGGTTAATATATACACAGGAAAAATAAATTGCCTGGTTCAGCAAAAAATAGAAAGAGATTTAAAAACAGTGAAAGTAGGGAATAGCTTTTCAGCAACAACTGAGACTGAAAAAAGGGAATGAAGAGACAACTGGCCCAAACAGTGCTCAGTGCTGACTCATTTGAGAAGACACCTACCACTAGAAAATACAACATTTATAATAAACCCCCTAAGAATAGAAGCAGTGGTCAGGGATTTATGAACTCATGTAGACAGCAACCTGGTCTTTGACCATGATGTGTCTAAGGTAGTAAGGAAATCATTCTATGCTGCACAACTTATAAGCAAAGGTAAGTCATCTAGGTCTAAGTATGTCATTGTTCTGCTGTACTTGGTGCTCAGCAGACCAGTCATTGAGTAAATTGCCCCCCTTCAGTATGTACCTGAACCAGCATAAGCAACAAATGGAGTATCCACAGGGGTTCCTCACAAAAAATACATGGTGTAAACATGTCCTGTGTGGACTGCCTCAAAGCCCTATCCCTGTACACAGTCTTCTGCAGACTGCTGAGGGGTGATCTATGCCTAGCCTAAAGAGCAACCTGTAATCCCATATTGATTGACCAGTTACACATCTGCAAAGTAAATACCATCAGAATTACCCAAATCTAGAGCCCTATACCTTATCTGCAACATAATTTTTTTAAATGTATTTATTTTACTTTTGATAACCAGGATGGTCCAACTGGATGAGGTCCATTTACAGCAGAGGCCCAGGGAGCAAAGCTCCACTTAATTAATACAACAGGTAATGATAATTATACATAATGTAAACATGAAAGACATTGTTATTGAGCAGTATTTTGTGTTTAAGAAAACAGTGCACACAGAATGATCTTATCAACAGTTTTTTAACAGTGAAACATTGTTAGTCATCAAATATCCAGACAGAGATTACAGTAACATTACCATATGTCAAGGGGTACCATTAGTTACAGCCATGTTTAGTGAGGGCCTGATAACTGCAGATAAGAGAGAAAGCTGGAGGTACCATTCATTAGTCTTATGTGACACATGGACATAGCCAGGAACTAATAACAAGCCTTAATAGAGTGATTTGTTTGGTATTTGATGCAGAAGTCACTGAGGGAGGGAGATTATTCCAACATTTTGCTATAGTGTGAGAAAATACAGCTTTACCTGCAGTGTTGTTAGCTGTGGACATAGTAAGGAGTGATTTGTTGTCAGAGTGGAGTGGTCGAGTTGAAATGTAGTTAGTCATTAGTTCGTTAACGGCTGGAGTTTTGTCAGAATATTTTAGACTGTTATAAGCTATGACTGACTAGTTGATGATAGGTTAATAACTGTGGGAGCTTAAGCCACTGAAGTTGCCTAAGAGGTATATAATGGTGAGTTCTAAAGAGGGAATTTTTTGCAAGATTTTGGGGATGTTGTTATAACATGACTCAAGTTTGTCCAGGTAAGATTTTCTAACAAAGGTAAGAATTGGAGCTGCATGCAATAGTGTGGAAAGAAGGTGGGTTTGAGCTAGGGTGACCTGAGCTTCATCGGATAGAAAGTCTTTTTGTCTGTATAGGGACCCCATTTTTTTGTGTGCCTTTTTAATAGTTTGTGAGATATGGATGGCAAAGTGTAGGTTATCTATTTCGACGCCAAGCAGTTTGGTGTGGAGAGGGTGAAATGACAGTTCCATTACTGGAGAAGATAGAGAAGGAGAGTGGAGTGGCTTTAGATTTGTTTGGGGTAAACAGAAGTAGTGTAGGTTTGTTGGGATATAAGATAAGTTGAATATTTGTGATCCACCTTTCTACTGAGGCTAAAGATTCTTGGGCAAGATGTTGTAGGGCAGTAAGAGTTGGGGCAGAGCAGATCAGGGTGGAGTCATCTGCATACAGTATGAGTGAAGCCTGTAGGGTAGAGGTATGTAAGTTATTAGTAAAGACAGAGAAGAGAATTGGACCCAGTATAGACCTGAGTGTATGCATTTCTCAAGTATTTTTGATAAAGGATTCAGAATGGCTATGGGATGATAGTTAAAGAAATCATAGGAATTTCCACCCTTATGAAGGGGAATAATGTAAGAGATTTTCCATAGTTGAGGGATGTGGGATTCCTGTATGGAGCGGTTGATTATGATAAATAGGACATGTTGGAGGAAGTATGCATCACAGAGACACTACCCCTTCTCTGAAACAAGCTTCCCAGCTATACGTAGTAGAGTTTATTCCCTAACCCAATTCAAGTGTAACTTGGAACACTGGATGGGAAATAAGAAATTTACCCCTGGTCTGGCACTATGCCTCTGGTAGATAGAAGCAGCCTGCAAATACTTGACCACCCTTGCTTATGCCTACATACATCCATCCATTAGAATAACCCCAAGGGTATTGAACTTGTCAGATGCATTTGGGAAGCATGGCTAGGCTTAAAAAGTCTCCCTAGGGTCATTACACCAGTAATCACTTATGAACTTATAACCCTACCTGTTAAAAACAGTTTGGTAACCTATAACACAGGAAGGTAGGCATAGCACTAGATAATATTTTACTTTCAGACAGGACATTGTAGAATTGAGGCAGTTGTATAAAGTTACATTTTATTGTTGGATCGTAACAGATAAGGTTTGGAAGAGGAAAATAACTGTATCGAAAATTGTCTGAAGTAGGAATAGGCAAAATATGAAATAAAAGAAACAATATGTGGACTTGAATAAGTCATGTTTAAAACTTGCCTTTGAAATGTTTCAGAAATAGATTTGAAGACAGCTGGCATGCAAATAATGTACTGGAAAAGAAAGAATACGTAAAAAAATATGAGGATTGTAGAGAGGGATTTCAAGAGTTGACAGATAAAAATAAAAACAAAAGCTGGTAGATAAAGTAGAAACTGTAAAAGTAAACTGTGATTTGCAGGAGTTAGTAAAGAAAATTTTGAGGTACAAAAAAAAATATGTACATGACGCTTGCTAAAAAAAGCAAGATATGGGTCCTACAGAGCAATGATGCAAATTAATGAAAGAGAAACCAGTAAGACAGATCCAGGATGAGGAAAGGAGTGAGGGAAAGGATGAGAGAGACAAGGTTAATGTGGCTAATGTAGTGACTATTTGTG
Source organism: Protopterus annectens (assembly GCF_019279795.1). NCBI lineage: Eukaryota > Metazoa > Chordata > Ceratodontiformes > Protopteridae > Protopterus > Protopterus annectens. The sequence continues at coordinate 1,793,847,659 of NC_056739.1, forward strand.
GTAGATTATTTTCTAATGAAAGATGTATGGGATAAGACGTGACAAAGGAAATTAAGTTAAACTTGAAACATATTTTAAAGTAAGACACCAAAAATAAATGTTTTGAAAAAGGTGGCACACTGCTGCAAAGATTAATATTTAGTTCTCCTTTTTTTGTTCCTAGCAGAGGTACGTTCTGTTTAAAGTTTTCCTGCTTCCATGCATCTGTATAGATTTTCACTGGAACTTCAGGTCCTCTCATATTCCCTCACATGCTAATAGGTTGAAATGATGATCTTCTGAATTGCCTCTCAGCTATGAATGCAGTATGCATCTGTGTGTGTGAGCATCCTACAAATGGACTGACACCCCACTAGGGACGCTTTAATATCTTACAACCGATGCTTGCTAGCAAAGGTTTCTGTACTTCACAAGAAGTGGAAAATGAATGAATGAAATTCTGAATAAATTGCTAAAGATAAAGTGCCTATTGTGGATGATTTGACTGAATTATTAAAATACTGAGTATGAGTGAGGAATTTGCTGGAGCATCTGAAGGGGGAGATGAACATACTGAAATATTTTTTCATCTTTTTAAAGAAAAGGGTGAATTCTGAAGTTTAAAAATTAAAAGCTTAAAATTTAAAGAAAATAAATTAGAAGAGAATGACAAATATAATTTGTCAGTAATATATATTTGTCAGTAATACATACAGACTAGCAACAAAGCTTCATGAATATGCAGGAATGAATAACATTAAAACAAGGATCCACTCCATAGAAAACAATCTTTTGTCTAAATGGCAAGGACCATTAAATAGTGCAAAATTAAATGATATAAATACAGTATTAAAGCAAACTGGTAACAGAAGAACAGAACAAATATACAATGTTAGCGTCTTGAAATCATGGAAAAGCACAAACATCTATCGTTACTTTAACAGCAGAGATTACTAGATCTGGTAAGGAAAGAAAACTGACTTCTATTCCTATAGTCCAGGTATATGACACACTATCTAAGCCAAAGGAAAAATAAATAGAGTTTTTGTTAAGAAACACAACCATAATGACAGCATCCCAGGGGAAAAGGTTAACCTAAAACATTACAGAACATCATTATCATTAAAGATCACTATGCAAGAGGAAGTACAAAAAATGGCTTAAGATGTGTGTGGGGAGGTGGCATGTCCAAAAGTGAATGGAATAGAAGTGTTATGTTACCCCAAAACCAGAAGTAACTATCAAGTTCAGTGATCATTTCAGAAAGCTGAACAGCATATCAATATTTGACAGCTACCCTGGGCCTAGGGTTGCTGAATTAACAGAAGAGTTGTATAGGGTAAGATTATTGACTACATTAGATCTAACAAAGGGATACTGGTAGATGCTTCTAATGACTGAAGGCAAATAAAAGGCATGTTTTTTAACATCAGAGGATTTATTCCAGTAAACTGTCCTTCCATGTGGGCAACATGGTGCCCTTACAATCTTTCAGAGATAAATGGACAGGGTTCTTAAACCTCATAGAAGATATGTTGCTGCTTGTCTAGAAGATATAATCCAGTATTATCAATCTCTCTCTCTTTTCTTGACTGGGTTAATCCAGTGGCGGCTGGTGACTTCAAATCACAGGGGGGCTGCAGGAGACGCTGAATGGGTGGGGTCAAGGGGAAGGGGTGTGGTCAACCATAAAGGGGAGGAGCTATGCACAAAACCACAAAAACTAACTTTAATTAAATACGCTGCCCTGGGTGGCAAACCATCATTATGAAAGTCCAATCAAGACAAAAATAAGTGTAGAAGAATAAAAATATTTCAATGCATTGGCTGCATGACAGCTTACTTAATATCTAGATGGAAACAAAAGGTTGTGAGGCATGAAAATAAATTACTTTTTAAATACATTACTGGAATGCCAGTCAAAATCAAGTATAAGAAAAACCAGAAGCACTCAACTCAAACCACTTCTCCTTGCACTGCAGTTCTAATTATAATATATTCAGCTTTATTAAAGTACCAAGCAACATGCTGAAAGTAGAAATCTATGTGATGCCCCCACTTGTAAAAATGTTTCTTATCCAAAAAAGACCTGCTGCCTGACAACTTGTTTCATGGGGAAAACATGATAAAAGTAAAAAATGAAAAGCAAACAAGAAACAAGCTCAAGATACATTGCTTAAAGGATTACTGTACAGGTTATGGACCACACATGATTGGCATTCTGTTTAGTTTACGGGTAAAGTCTGTAGAGATGACTGGAAGTCTCCAACAAGTGTAATGAGCTTTCTAAATAATGGAATCCTGTCCTTTAATACCCAAGGCTTATACATTATCTAGTCAAGTAATCTCTGCATGGCAACAACAGAAAGGCTTTCAATGTTGGAAATTCTTTAACAGTATGCTTATTAAAGCTTACTTGCATCTTACGATGTCAGACAAGCTTACCTTATGGTCATTAAAGCATTGCTACTTAAACACAGAGCAACAGGCACTTTGAGTAATAAGCATAAATTTGAGTAATAAGCATAAATCAACAGTACAAAAATATGACAGAAACCAGACCATTCTGCAAAATCAAGGACAGATGAAAAGCCACTGTAGTACTTATGCAGTGTGTCCTCCCCATCCAAGGTAGATACAACTACTCCTTGCCTTGCTTGGACACATCCAGAGTCACTACATGGGGGAGTGGGGTGCAATAAGCATGTCACAATTTGAAATCTATCTGGCTGACTGTGATGGCCCTGACACATTTGTCATACCTCTCAACCTCAAGAGCAAGAAATCTGGACAAAGCCATACACAGAAGTGGGACAAAGGCACAACAATAAGGACAATTTTTAAATATTGCTCTAATAAACTTAGAAAGATAATAGAATAGGTCTTGCATTAGTATGAATTTTCTGAAGGGTATAAAATCTGAAACTCAAATGTCTGTCATTTTCTAACTTCAGTCTTTAGTGATTTGTCACTAATTTGCCAAAAGCACAATTTTATGAAAATGGACCAAAAATGTGATGCAAAAATATAAAATAGACACACAATACAGCTGCTACCTGTCAAAGAAGGGACACTTTAATATTAGTACTGCTACCATGAGCAGCTGACAAAATAAAAGAATCTACATGCATTTCAAGTAATCTATAACTTTGATTATTACAGTTATTTCTTAATTGTAAACCCTCCATGTTTTCTTCCAAAATTGCTATTTTGCGGAGGGATTATTAGGGGAAGAGCAACATTTTGAGCCAAAATTGGGGACAGTTGAGAGGTTGGCTATGCCTAATTCTATAAAGCAATTTATTTGCATGTACCTCTCAACCTGTTAATGCAGTAAATCTGAACAAGGCCAAATATATTGGGGCACATATAAACAGTACTAAAAATTGCTCTTGTATAAATTGAGACAGTTGATAGAACGGCTCTTACTTTAACATGCATTTTTATGAAGGTTATGAAGTCTGAAACTTATTATTTAGTGACTTCTGGCAAATCATTTAGGAATTAAAACTACAAATTTTATGAACAACAAACCAAAAATAAGAAGCAAAAATCTATTCATTCTTTGAAAATCTGGACAGTTGGGAGGTATAGTTCAGCTGGGCCTGTCTGAGTTTGCTGCCCTTCCCCCCTGACAAAATAATGGTTGAATGGAGCCTCTGCAGCCATTCCAATGAACCATTACTTGGCTATTTCACTCCATTTACCATAAACACTAATGTGCATACTGCTTTACTTCAATGATGAGTTGGACTTCATTTGAAAGTTTTATTTTGTATTTTACAGCACAAACATTAAGTCATCTGTTAAACAAAGCAATGCAGTCTCACAATGAAAACTTAGCATTAAAACTTCTCTGCCCTTGAAACTCACATTCATTGAAACAGCATTGAAACCCACATTCAAAGAAAATACATTTTGCCAGTGGCAGATAAAGATTAATTTTTGGCTGTTTTCGAATCATAGGCCCCTTGCATATGAAACATACATGTGCTCTTTGATACACCTTCCTCATTGTACTAAAATTAATTATATTCCTTGTACAATACAGTACACTTGTTAGAGAGTGTTTTAAATTTGTTTTGAACATTTTTCCAGTAAGCAATGAAACAAAACATATGCACCCATAATGGCAAAACTGCCCAGTTGAGAACATTTATCATAAAAAAGTCTACTCAAACTTCCACAGTCCACCATTATTAGTAAATATACACAATTCTACAGTCCACCATTATTAGTAAATATGCACAATTCCACAGTCCACCATTATTAGTAAATATGCACAATTCTACAGTCCACCATTATCAGTAAATATGCACAATTCTACAGTGCACCTTTATCAGTAAATATGCACAATTCTACAGTCCATATTCAGTGAATTCAGTTCTTGCCATAGCTGTCAACCTTAGCACAAAAACCTGGGTGAAGCCAATAATGGGGAATACAGTCCCAAAAATAGGGACAAATTTAAAATATTCATCTTATAAACTTAGAAAATTGCTAGAAAAAAGGTTGTGCTACTATGTATTCTGAAGAACATGAAGTTTGAAATTCAAATGCGGTCAATTTTACTGCGGACAGAACAAAACAATTTTTCAGCAGAGACGCAGGGATTAATACTGCAGACACGTCTTTGTAAAATGGCAGGGCACCAGAGCAAATCCACACAAACACAGGAGGAGATGCAGACTCACACAGAAGCCACCCCAATCAAGAATCAAACCAGAAAACTATAGCTGTGAGGCAACAATACTACCACTGCACCATCAAATCTGCAAGGAATTTAACATTCAGAAACCTGAAGTCTGAAATTCAAATGCCGGTCAATTTTACTGCGGACAGAACAAAAACAATTTTTCAGCAGAGCGCGAGGATTAATACTGCAGACACGTCTTTGTGAAATGGCAGGGAAGGGCAATTGGGAAAACAGAGAAATTAAAGCAGGATTTATGAGCATGAGTACAACATTATGAATAAAACAGTACTAGTAGCCAGACCTCATTTTCCCAAAGTCATAATTTCTCATTTGATCTTACAACAAGTAGAACACAAAAGGCCCTGCTCAAATTAAAAGAGGCTGAAGTAATGGCAAATTGCAACTGCTGCATACTTTCCAGGGTTAAATGAAGTTTTATCTATCAAGAGCTTGTTGAAGCTCAAAGCCCAAGATATGGCAGCTATTTGTTTCACATAAATTTTAAAACATGTAACATTTTCTTCTTTCTTTCCATATTTGTTTGAGTAGGATTTTTATGTTTTCATATGTATTATATTACAAGGTGGGTGAGTGAGTCTTGTATGATGTTTATATACTCATCTTGGTTCTCTATAATGTAACTTAATTATACAATATATTTATAATATAATATACCATATTTGGTGTTACATACTTGTATAGTATACATTTATTATTTTATATAACAATGGTCTACTTTTATTTTATCCCAATTGTATATGTTTTTGTCTTTAACATTATTATTCTTTTCTTACATTACTAAGATTTTCATTTGCGCAACACGGTTTACATAGTCAATGTTGCTTTAAATGATTTATGCTGCATGACATCATGTACTTGGGCTGTTCTAGCAGCCGGTTCTCAGCAGGTTTGTGTAAGGATTTTTAAACTGGGAAGTGTAAAGTTTTTACTTGTCTGAAGAAGCTGAAGTATTTGGTTCAATGAAATACGTCAAATAAACAGTTGATACCCATTGCCTTTTTGTTCGTTTTGCTAGTTTGGATTTTCGTTATTGCCTTTAAGGCAAGAGCTATTGCTTTCAGGAGATTGGGTGTCATACTGTCCTTTTTCATTTTCCAAACGCTCGACAATATTCTTCCTCTTTTTGGAGATACTGGATACCTGCTGTAAGCATAGTTCATTAAGTTTTGCTCTCTCACCAACACAGACACTACAGTAGGAATGTCAGGCATCCTTCTATCAAGCAGACTAATCTCCTATGCCACCCTTCAACAAAATTTTGAGTTTGGTAAGCATAACTCATTTAAACATGAGACATTCCAGAAGTTATAGGAAATATGGGAAATCTTCCAGGCAGATGTCTGAGGGTACTGCTGACAACAAGTAGATAGGTGTCTGAGAAGTACTGTAGCAAATCCTTACCTTCTGCAGAAACTTTTATTCAAAATATACAGGCAGAACTTCACTTTCTGGTAAAATGCTAAGGTTACTAACTTCTTTACAGACAGCTGGAATTGCAGATCTCTGCCATATAAGGAAGACAAATGTAATGCTTGCACTTTCACACATTCTGAGAGAAATGAAAGAGATATCCCTTACAAGATACACCTGTAAAGTTGGCATTAATGCTTTTGACAGCAGCAAAATCAAAATACAGTAAGTCCACCAGTGCAGTTCAAACATAGTAATCACTCAAACATACATTCCCACAGGAACTTATATGCCTTGAATGACTTTGCTCACAAGCATTAGACTAAGGCTTCCTATTATTTTACTTAGGAGGTCCCAAGAATAAGTATATATGGTTCTCTGACATCTTTCAGTTCTGAATCTATAAATATAACAATGGCTTGATGCTCTAGCATCCACAATTGGTCTTTAAAATTTTGTCAATTTTATAAAACTGCATGTAATGGAAGTCTAGAAATATTCATTGCATTTTAAGTTACTGATTATCCCTAATTATCTTAAAGACACAGTGAATCAATTAATGTTTAATGGAGTAAAAAGGCTGGGTAGTGTAAGTGGGGTGTATTCTGGAGAAGTTTGTCATTTACTGAAGCGAAAGTGCTAAATGGACTTGTGGTGGATTGTATCCTGGTTCCTGCTTGCCTTTTCATCTCTAACATTTCTGTGATGGTATTTCCAACTCCCAAACTCTGAATATTAATTCAGAAAACTAAGCTGTGAGCAACAATATTCCCACTGCTCCTCAAAGCTTCTGGGTTTAAACATTAGAAACCAAGTGTAGATGTCAATTAACAATGGTTGCTTGTTAACTTTAATCAGTATCAGATGTGTCAAGACTATACATAATTGCCTTATTTGATAGTTTGCATCAAGTTAAGCAGCTGACATTTGCTATCATTTATTTATTTATTAAGTTGACTCACAGAAGTCCCAAACCAAGAATACCATTTTCCAAGCTGTGAGGCAACAATACTACCACTGCACCATCAAACTGCAAGGAATTAAACATTCAAGAATACATTTTGCATGGCAATTTAATTTTGGGTTTTCGATCAAGTTGCCATACCATTATTGAAAAAGTAAATATGCACAGTAGTCAATGCACCCATATAAAAGCAGTGAGAACATTACAGTCCACCATTATCAGTAAATATGCACAATTCTACAGTGCACCTTTATCAGTAAATATGCACAATTCTACAGTCCATATTCAGTGAATTCAGTTCTTGCCATAGCTGTCAACCTTAGCACAAAAACCTGGACGAAGCCAATAATGGGGAATACAGTCCCAAAAATAGGGACAAATTTAAAATATTCATCTTATAAACTTAGAAAATTGCTAGAAAAAAGGTTGTGCTACTATGTATTCTGAAGAACATGAAGTTTGAAATTCAAATGCGGTCAATTTTACTGCGGACAGAACAAAAACAATTTTCAGCAGAGGCATGAGGGATTAATACTGCAGACACGTCTTTGTAAAATGGCAGGGCACCAGAGCAAATCCACACAAACACAGGGAGGAGATGCAGACTCCACACAGAAGCCACCCCAATCAAGAATCAAACCAGAAAACTATAGCTGTGAGGCAACAATACTACCACTGCACCATCAAATCTGCAAGGAATTTAACATTCAGAAACCTGAAGTCTGAAATTCAAATGCCGGTCAATTTTACTGCGGACAGAACAAAAACAATTTTCAGCAGAGACGCAGGGATTAATACTGCAGACACGTCTTTGTGAAATGGCAGGGCACCAGAGCAAATCCACACAAACACAGGGAGGAGATGCAGACTCCACACAGAAGCCACCCCAACCAAGAATCAAACCAGAAAACCTATAGCTGTGAGGCAACAATACTACCACTGCACCATCAAATCTGCAAGGAATTAAACATTCAGAAACCTGAAGTCTGAAATTCAAATGCCGGTCAATTTTACTGCGGACAGAACAAAACAATTTTCAGCAGAGATGCAGGGATTAATACTGCAGACACGTCTTTGTAAAATGGCAGGGCACCAGAGCAAATCCACACAAACACAGGGAGGAGATGCAGACTCCACACAGAAGCCACCCCAACCAAGAATCAAACCAGAAAACCTATAGCTGTGAGGCAACAATACTACCACTGCACCATCAAATCTGCAAGGAATTAAACATTCAGAAACCTGAAGTCTGAAATTCAAATGCCGGTCAATTTTACTGCGGACAGAACAAAAACAATTTTCAGCAGAGACGCAGGGATTAATACTGCAGACACGTCTTTGTAAAATGGCAGGGCACCAGAGCAAATCCACACAAACACAGGGAGGAGATGCAGACTCCACACAGAAGCCACCCCAACCAAGAATCAAACCAGAAAATCTATAGCTGTGAGGCAACAATACTACCACTGCACCATCAAATTTGCAAGGAATTAAACATTCAGAAACCTGAAGTCTGAAATTCAAATGCCAGTCAATTTTACTGCGGACAGAACAAAAACAATTTTCAGCAGAGGCGAGGGATTAATACTGCAGACACGTCTTTGTAAAATGGCAGGGCACCAGAGCAAATCCACACAAACACAGGGAGGAGATGCAGACTCCACACAGAAGCCACCCCAACCAAGAATCAAACCAGAAAACCTATAGCTGTGAGGCAACAATACTACCACTGCACCATCAAATCTGCAAGGAATTAAACATTCAGAAACCTGAAGTCTGAAATTCAAATGCCTGTCAATTTTATTTAACATTTGTTAATCAGGACAGTCTGACTTGGAACAAAAAACAATTTTCAGCAGAGGCCCAGGAAGAAATAATGCAGACATGTCTTTGTAACATGGGAGGACACAAAAGCAAACCCACACAAACACAGGGAGAAGATACGGACCCCACAAAGAAGGAACCCCAGCCAAGAATCAAACCTGAGAACCTGCAGCTGTGAGGCAACAATGCTACTACTACACCATCAAATATCAAGCATTGCAACATTTACAAACCACAGATATTATGAGGAACAGATCAGATCGAATATGAGGCAAAAATCTGCAATTTTTTTACAAATGGTGGTGGATAGGGAACTCAAGTCTTTAACACCTGCATACAGGGTTCAAGCCTGAGGTATTCCCTACCACACCACCATGAGCACCTGGGACATTTTCACACACACACACACACACACACACACACACACACACACACACCTCCAGTTAAAAGCACCAGCTATCACAAAGACCCGCGAGATCCCAGCAAAGCTCCTTCCCGACGAGATCCCAAGCTCCCTCCCGAGACTGTTCTGGCTGTTGCTGTTGCAGTCCGGATGCGATATATCCTCCCAGTGTGTCTGTGCACTTTAAATGTGCACAGACATCTCCTTGTGTCCCTCTATGGGTCCTGCCGGACTGCCTTGAGCATGCGCATAGACCGACGGTAGTCGGGACTACTCTTGCGGCAAGTCATGAAAATTTAAAAAAATAATTTTTTTTGTTTTCTTTTTTTAATTTTTAGTTTGAGGGGGCTGCAGTCCGGCAGCCCGATGCCACGAGCCGCCCCTGGGTTAATCCCACTAGGCTAGTATCCTCTCTTCAAGGGAGATCCAAGGTGCTATTTATGCTACAAGGGGAAATTTGACCATAGCATCCGGGAACCTCTCCTACTGTTCATATGAGTGATCATACAGGGACCCAATTCAGTGTGGCACTTCCTGTCTTCCATTCTGAGCATGAAGGTGGCTCAGAGAAGCAGGAAGCATGGAGGAGAAGGAGAGAGTGGTGATTGCTATGGAAAACGAAAGTGCTGTTAATTGAGCAGCTGTGGAAGTTGGCATGGCAAAGGAGGAGTCAAAAGATGCTAGGAAGGAGGAGAATGGTAGCAGTGATGCGAACGGAGCAAAAGGAGAGAAAAAGCAGGCAGAAAATGCCATAATGCTGGATTTGGAGGACAACTTATCTGTTTTCAATGGCTATTTCAACAACCGAATGTTTTGTTAGGTGGGATGTCTACCTAAAAGAATTGATAGTACAAAGTGAACCGGAGAGTGAAAAAGCAGCATTGTGGGTAGAGATAATGGTTAGGATTAAGGAGAATGAAGATTTGCGGAAGAAAAAAGATTGTATGCACAGACAGGGAGAGAAGAGAAGGAAAAAAGGCAGAAATTAGAAGAAAATTTCACATGAAGATAAGCAGCAAGGCAGACAAAGAACTAGACATGTATGAGGTATGGGACGGAGTCATAGCACCACTGGGAATAGAACTCCGAGATGTAACAGCCTTTATTTGTATTACTAAGGATACATTGTGTGACTTTTTTTTTGAAAAGGCTCAACACATGGAAAAGTTTTTAGAACAGTATGATAATAGAAAAGTAATTTATCCTTGGAACTTGTGCGTAATACAAGCTTTTAATAGAGAAGCCAAGAAGAAAGTGTCTGCGCAATTTAGAACTGAAATTGAAAGAGATTACCTAAAAGAATATTTAAATACTGTATGCAGAGATGTTGTTCATGTAACAAAAATATATGATATTATCAGGCTACTTCACCCCTCTATTACACAAAGGTTACAACATGCCAACGTCACACACTAACATTTTAATATCTCCTGTTTCAATAAACACACAGGAGGGAGACAAATCAACCAGACTTTTAACAACTTACTCACTTGACTCTAAAGTCGTTAGAGAAATTGTCAATAAGAACTGGGCATTCATTTCGGATGATCCCCACCTCAGAAGTTCTTTAGGCTTGACACCCCAACTAACTTTTAGGAGGGGCGTAAACCTGAAAGGCTTGGTTGAAAGGCCAAAAAGAATTTTTAAATTTAACACAGGTATGACAAAATGTGGGAGATGCCGCCAATGCAAGTTCATTAAATTAACTGACAGAGTAAAAATCAGAAATAAAGTATATTATATGCATGACAGATACAACTGTGATTCTCAAGGGGTTGTTTATGGAGCTTTCTGTGATGGGTATGAAGCATTCTGTATTGGGAAAACAGAGAGGAAATTAAAGCAGAGGATTTATGAGCACGAGTACAACATTATGAATAAAACCAGTACTAGTGCTTTAGCCAGACACACCCCCATTTTCCCAAAGTCATAATTTCTCATTTATGATCTTACAACAAGTAGAACACAATAAAAGAGGGGGGCCCTGGGAACTCAAATTAAAAGAGGCTGAAGTCGAATGGCAAATTGCAACTGCTGCATACTCTTTTCCAGGGTTAAATGAAGCTTTATCTATCAAGAGCTTGTTGAAGCTCAAAGCCCTGGCAAGATAGGGGTGGCAGCTTATTTGTTTCACATAAATGTTTAAAACATGTAACCGATTTTTCTTCTTCTTTTTCTTTCTCTTTTATATTTGTTTGAGTAGGAATTTTTTATGTTTTCATATGTATTATATTACAAGGTAGGGTGAGTGAGTCTTGTATGATGTACTTATATACTCATCTTGGTTCTCTATAATGTAACTTAATTTTATACAATATATTTATAATATAATATACCATATTTTGGTGTTACATACTTGTATAGTATACATTTTATTTATTATTTTTATATAACAATGGTCTACTTTTAGGCATTATTTACCATCCCAATTGTATATGTTTTTTGTCTTGGGTTGGAAACGGTAAACGTTATTATTATTATTCTTTTCTTACATTACTAAGATTTTCATTTGCGCAACACGGTTTACATAGTCAATGTTGCTTTAAATGATTTATGCTGCATGACATCATGTACTTGGGCTGTTCTAGCTCATTGACTCAGCAGGTTTGTGTAAGGATTTTTAAACTGGGAAGTGAACAGTTTTTACTTGTCTGAAGAAGCTGAAGTATTTGGTTCAATGAAAGCGCTTACGTTCAAATAAACAGTTGGATACTCCATTGCCTGCTCGTTTTCTTTTTTTGTTCCGGTTTTGCTAGTTTGGATTTTCGTTTTTCGGTTATTGCACCTTTAAGGCAAGAGCTATTGCTTTCAGGAGAGATTGGGTGTCATACTGTCCTTTATTTTGCAATACATTTTCCAAACGACGTTGCCTGACAATATTCTTCCTCTTCTTTGGAGATACTGGATACTCTGTCGAAAGCTGTAAGCATAGTTCATTAATGCAGTTTTGCTCTCTCACCAACACAGACACTACAGTAGGAATGTCAGGCATCCTTCTATCAAGCAGACTACATATTCTCCTATGCCACCCTTCAACAAAATTTTGAGTTTTTGGTAAGCATAACTCATTTAAACATGAGACATTCCAGAAGCTTATAGGAAATGTGGGGGGAAATCTTCCAGGGGCAGATGTCTGAGGGTACTGCTTGCGGGGACAACGAAGTAGATAGGTGTCTGAGAAGTACTGTAGCAAATCCTTACCTTCTGCAGGGGAAACTTTTTACCGATTCAAAATATACAGGCAGAACTTCACTTTCTGGTAAAAATGCTAAGGTTACTAACTTCTTTACAGACAGCTGGAATTGCAGATCTCTGCCATATAAGGAAGACAAATGTAATGCTTGCACTTTACGCCACACATTCTGAGAGAAATGAAAGAGATATCCCTTACAAGATACACCTGTAAAGTTGGCATTAATGCTTTTGACAGCAGCAAAATCAAAATCACACAGTAAGTGCTTCACACGACAGTGCAGTTCAAACATAGTAATCACCTCAAACATACATTCCCACAGGAACTTATATGCCTTGAATGACTTTTTGCTCAACAAGCATTAGACTAAGGATAGGCGCTTCCTATTATTTTACTTAGGAGGTCCCAAGAATCCTTAAGTATATATGGTTCTCCTTGCATTACATCTTTCAGTTCTGAATCTATAAATATAACAATGGCGTAGGGTTTTGATGCTCTAGCATCCACAATTGGTCTTTTTTTGTAAAATTTTGTCAATTTTATAAAACTGCATGTAATGGAAGTCTAGAAATATTCATTGCATTTTAAGTTTTTTACTGATTATGTCCCTAATTATCTTTTAAAAAGACACAGTGAATCAATTAATGTTTAATGGAGTAAAAAAGGCTGGGTAGTGTAATTGGGGTGTATTCTGAAGAAGTTTCTCATTTACTGAAACAAAAACGCTAAATAAACTTGTGGTGGATTGTATCCTGGTTCCTGCTTGCCTTTTCATCTCTCTACATTTCTGTGATTGTACTTTCCCATACAAGCTCCCTATAACTTCTGGTGAATTATTGGGTACTTGATTCAGTCATTGCTAACTATCAAAGAAAGCATTACATTCTCCTCAGCTTCTGGGTTCTAACACTAATATACACAAGTGTAGATGTCAATTAACAATGGTTGCTTGTTAACTTTAATCAGTATCAGATGGGGTCAATGACTATACATAATTGCCTTATTTGATAGTTTGCATCAAGTTAAGCAGCTGACATTTGCTATCATTTATTTATTTATTTATATTTGTTGACTGGGAGTGTCCGACTGGACGTAGGTCCATTTTCAGCGGAGGCCCGGGGAGAAAAGCTCCACAGTTAAAATAAACAAACACTAGTTACATTGGATTACATAGCGATTAACAATATACATAGCAATTACTTACAACATATTTACAGATGAAGGACATAGTACATCAGTAGACAACTAGAATCTTTATCTGTGAAGTACATAACAGACATTAACAAATGTTAAAATAAGAAGTTCCTGCTGTATAAGTACTAGGGTTATGAGCATCTGAGCTTGCTATAATCAAGGTAGTTAGTGGAGTGGAAAGAAAGGTAGTGGTTGGATGGGGTCGGTGATATTAGAGTGGGAGTTGCAAGGGCATAGCCAGCATGTTTTTAGGTGCGCTTTTAATAAAGTTTTGAAGTGGGTGAATGATGGTACGGAGGTAATTGTGGGTGGGAGGGAGTTCCATAATTTGGCTATGGTGCAAGAGAATAGTGCTTCACCAGCAGAGTTATTGGCTTTAGTGATCTGCAAGTTATTTTTGTTGTTGGATCTTAGTGGTCTGGTGGTGCGATAGGGTTGGAGTAGATTCAGGAGGGATGGGACATTTAGTGCATGGTTTACTAGTTTGTGGGTGAGTGAGAGTTGATACCATTGAAGGAGGTGAGGGGGTTCAAGCCAGCCCAGTTCAGCAAGTGAGAGACAGTGGTGACTACGGTAGGATGTCCCTGTGGCAAATTTGGCAATTTTGTTGTAGCAGGTCTCTAGCTTGTTTAGATCGCATTGCCTTAGGTTGGTATATATTGGAGAGGCATAAAGTAGGGTGGAGATAAGGTGGGAATTTGCTATTGAAATCTTTGCTGCTTTGGTGAGAAGATGCTTATTTCTGTATAACGCTCCTAGTTTTTTGTGGACTTTTTTATGGTCATGGATATGTGAATGTCAAATTTTAGTTTATTGTCTATTTCCACTCCTAGCAATTTGGTGTGTTCAGTTGGGTATATAGTGGTGTTGTCTTTTGCTGTGATGTTAAAGTGAGAGTTGTTTTGAGTATGTTTGGTGAGTTGGAAGATGAGTAGTTTAGTTTTATTTGGGTTGAATATTAATTGGGCATCGGATAACCAAGTTTCAACAGAGGAAAAGGCTTCCTGTGTGACTTTTTGCAGATTGGGTAGGGACTGGGCTGAGCAGATGATGGTCGAGTCATCTGCGTATTGTATGAGTGTGCCATGTGTGGCGGCAGAGGCTAGATTATTTGTGAAAACAGAGAAGAGTAGGGGTCCAAGGATGGATCCTTGGGGAACCCCTATGGAGACAGGTAGTTGGGGAGATATGTCATTCTGCCATACAATGGATTGTTGGCGGTCAGACAGGCAACTCTGAAACCAGTTGGTGACTGATTGTGAGAAGGATAGGTTATTGAGGACAGAGATAAGTTGTTTGTGTGGGACCATGTCAAATGCTTTAGATAGGTCTAGGAAAGTAGCAGAGGAGAGATAGCCATTGTTTTTATGCTGAAGGATAGTGTTAGTAAAGGAGAGTAAGGCAGTGGTGGTGCTATGGTTTGGTCGGAAACCATGCTGAGTATTGGAAAGGAGGATGTTAGTAAGGAGGTAGTCTGAGACCTGAGAGTGTATGCATCTCTCTAGTATTTTGGAGAGTGGAGAGAGAATAGCTATGGGGCAATTGATTAGTTCTGTGGAGGGTCCGCCTTTGTGGAGAGGAATTATATGTGATACTTTCCACAGTGTGGGAACATAACTTTCTGACAGAGATCGGTTAATCAAGATGGATACTGGGTAGGCCAGAGCATCAGCTGCTATTTGTAGGTATTCACTTGAGAGGTTGTCTGCTGCTAATTTGGTGGGTTTAAGTTTAGTTAAGAGTTTTTTTATGTTGGAGGTAGGTACAGGAGAAAAAGAGAAGGCAGTGGGGAGATTCGTAGTTGAAAGTGTGGTTTGGAGGGGAGGGGGGGGTTGTGTTGTTTATCTAGTGATAGTATGGTTTGTATGAAGTGTGTGTTGAATGAGGTAGCAATATTTTCTGAGGAGTGAGGGATGTTAGGAGGAAGGGGTACTGACTTTATCTGGGTGGAGGATGGAATTTATGGAGGACCAGAATTGTTTGGGGCGGTGTTCGGAGGAGTCTAGGGCAGACTGGTAGTATTGGAATTTGTCCTGTTTTATTAGCTTTTTGACTCTATTGCATAGTTCTAGGAATTTCTGTCTAGTTGAGGGGGACTTGGTTTTGCGCCAGTGCTCCCAGGCTTTATCCCTGCTTTTCATTTCTGACTTAGTGGTTTTCTGTAGCCACGGGGAGGGTTGTGCTTTGATTCTGGAAAGTCTTATGGGGGCATGGTAATTAAGGATGCTCAGGAAGGTAGTAGTAAAAAAAATTCATCTGCGTCATCAAGACTGAGGTACTTTAGAGGATGCCAGTTACATTCTTTGAGGGATGAGATGAATGTGAGTGGGTTAAAGTTTATTTTTTTATGTGTCCGACGGTAGATGACAGGTTTAGCTTGGTATAGGTATTTTTTCAGTAGGAATGTTGGGGAGTGATCACTGAGGCTATCTGACAAGCAGCCTGTTATATATGACTGGGGGCTCTTACTGACTAGTATCCAATCCAGGGTAGTGTGCTTGCTGGAGTTTTTATTTATCCTGGTTGGCGACTGGACTAGTTGGGTGAAGCCATGAAGGTTTACATGATGGTTGCCAGAAGAGGATTGCCAGTCAATATTGAAATCACCTAAAATGATAGTTTCTTGGGGGAGATGGTGGGTAGACCAGCTGAGGAGGTTTTCTAGTGGAGGGATGTTTTGGCCAGGTGGGAAGTAGAATCCAGTTATGTTGATAGTTTTGTTTTGGTTTATTTTGAGGTTGGTATATATTATTTCTTCATTGCCTATTTGTGGAGCTGATGATTTTAAGATCTGGATGTTTAGATGCTGTTTAAATATTATAGCTACACCGCCTCCTTTCTTGTTTAGCTGGTCTACTCTTAGTATGCCATAATCTGTAGGGAGTATTTGCTCACTGGTAATGTGAGGTTTTAGCCAGGTTTCTATCATGAGCGTAACATGTACTGTTTACATGGCTCACCTCTCTGTAACTCAACAATACTATTATTTTTCAATGTGGCTACAATACAACAGTACTTTTATGACCTCAGTTATTGTACTAGAAGGTGCATTTGTGTTTTGTAATATAACTTGCACTGAGAAGGTCATACTTCTTATTCTCGCCATAACAGGTTCTGTTTTTTGTACTTCCTCCGTGATGACACACATCACATAGTTTGGAGATGGATGATTCAAGATATGTAGTGTTCAACAAAAGGTGATCTCACTCAAGACAGTTCAAGTAAAAGGCATTCGTGTAAAATAGACTTCAAGCTTTTGATATTAACAGGAAAAATAGAAGGATGTGGCATGAACATATAATGGAAAATGTTATGTTTATCCCTGGAAACATATAAGTGAAAAAGCAGTAAAAATTAGAATTAATAGATACAAAAAATAGGTAGAATATACAGATTGCTTGTGGAGATTATCAATAAGTAAGTTATTGACCAAGGCAAACTTGCCATATAAGATAATAAAATATAGAACCTGCTTACATTGTGGTGAATTAGAGACAACTAAACATGTTTTGTAGAGTGTAAAAGGACACAAACTGTGGAAAGAAATATATAACAAAGGATACTTAAAAGAATTGGAGAACATTGACTGCATTAATGTGGACATGAGTGAACATGGACATTACAAAAGTGTAAAACAAAAGGACATTAACAAACTGAATGCAAAATTATTTTGTGTATAATATGGATAATATAGAACAAAAGAATCAATGAAGTAAAATACAATGGAAAGTGGTTATTATCAGAGAGTTTGAAGAAAGTAAGACTTTGGTTGTGGAGAAAAGAGAGGGGGAAATAAAGAAAATGAAAGTTTAATATAAAGGTAATAATCATGTTCTAAATATTGCAAATAATGTAAATATGTGTTGAAAAGTTGCACATAAAATGTGTATATTTGTAAATACAATAAAGAACCCCTACTTGTTAGCACACAGGGACATTGCCGATGGTGGTATGTCCTACTTCTTTTTTCTATCGCAGGCATGTAGGCAGTCTGGAGAAATGAGAGGAAGTATGGCAAGTGTGAGCAACCAAATTCTAAGTATGGAGAAGATGAGCATGGAGATGGCTGAGCCTTTACATGAAAGGCAGTTAAATGAAGCAGAAGCAATGGGGAATTCATTGATATTGGAGGAGAATGGAGTATTAAATAAATTTGGTGGAGCAGTTCCAGATTTGGAAGTCCTATTTCAGGAAAAGCTATTCGAGGGAGAAGAAGACAGTCAGCAGGAATGTATTATTACAACCCTTCAATCCAGAGGGTTGCAGGATGTTTAAAAGAAATGATCAACCAAAATGAACCTGAGAACAGGCAGTGTCATGGGGTGAAATCATGGAGAAAATACAAGAAGAGGTTGTAGAGCATACAACAGAAAGGAAATCGTAAGCACAGACAGTAAAAGAGGAAGAAAGTAGAAATGAAGGAAGGGAAGAAGAAATATGTAATAAGAATAAGCAGTAAGAAAGAAACAAGATTGGACAGGTATGACATATGGGACACAATAGTTGCATCACTGGGTGTTTCATTCAAGGAGTTAAAAGCTTTCATTCTTATCAACAAAGAAATGTACTGTGATATATTTTTGAATCAGGACGTTATATGGAAAATTTCTTAGAAATATATGAAAAAAAAAGAACTGTAATCCCTGGACTGAATATGCAGTACAAGCATTTCATAGAGAGACAATAAAAACAGTTATGATACAATTTAGAATTGAAGTTGAAAAAGATAATCTGAAAGAACATTTAAAAACCATATGAAAAGATGTGATGGACATAAAAAATATATGATAAAAGAGGTTTATGGACTCGGGGTTGGGAATGTGGGATTATTAAAATGCAATGTGATAATGTGGTGTATATTCCTAGTGTGATTAATGCGAATTTTAATAGAGGATATGTTAAATACAGAGGACAGCCTAAAACATGCTTTTTTGTGGAAAAAATAATCACTTGATTAGTGAATGTGAAAAACAAAAATGTTTGATTTGCGGTAAAGCAGGGCATGAAGAAAAAAATGTGATATGGAATGTAAAAAATGTGGAAAAACTGGACATACATGGGTAGATTGCGAAGAAAATGGAGAGGTTGTAGAAAAAGAAAGTATACAGGATTTAATGCATAATAAAATATATAAAAGGAACAAGAAAAACAGGAAAAAAACAAAGATATAATAATGGAGGCAAAACATGGCGAAAGAGAAGGGGGGAAGAGGTGCTCGATATGATTGAAGAAGAATATGTAAATTGGCAAGTAGTGAAAGGAAATAAAAATTCCATAGGGAAAAGATTAAAAGAGAGGAAAATAAAACTTAAAAACATAATGGTGAAAAAGAAAAAAGGTAAAGGATGACATAGGAACATTATCAATATCATTTAAAAGCTGAAGATTTTAGCTTTACGTGTGAATAGTATAAAGAATATCAGAAGACAAATAGGTATTTTAGAATGGTGTGCTTCAATGGACATGCATATTATCATATTAGGAGATAGTAGGATTCTGGCAGAAGAAGAAAGATTACAAACAAGTTCTGTGAAGTGGAATGATTACTTGGAATGTGGGAAAAGACACATGTTCAGATATAGGTATAGGTATATTATGTAAATAAAACATCAAAATCTTAGACTTTACAATAGTCAAATTAGGAAGAATAATATTAGACTTAAGGTAGAAAACTAAGGTTTATAGAATTATTGCATTATATGCATATGTTACAAAGAAAGAAATAATGTTTAAAAAATTCTAAATTATGTAGGTTATTAATATAGGTAATATTAGTGGGAGATTTTAACTGCAATTTAAGAACAGGAAAGAAAAAATAGCAATGATGTTAAAAATGATACATGAAGTAATGAAAAGTGGAAAGTTATACATATGGGATAACAAACATAGGACTTATAGAAATGGAAAATTAAAACTGAAATTGATTATTTCTTAGTATCAGCTTAAAATATTGCAAAAAGGGATAAAGACAGATTTTTCAGATCATATAGCTATATGTAAAATAAATATACATAAAAATAGGCAAAGGTGTTAAAGGTTTAATGAAAAAGACAAAGATGATAGAAAAGAAACAGTAAATTACTGAAAGACCACACAGATATGAGAATATTTTATGGAAATTGGACAAGTTGGTGGATAACTTTTAAAGGAAAATACAAAAAGTGCTTTTTGGAATGTCTAGACAAAAAGAGAAATTAAGATAGAAACAATTGAGTCAAGTGTTTAAGGAAATAATAAGAAATAAGATAATCTTCTTTGAGAAAGAAAAAGAACTTGTATTTATTCATTTTACATTTGTTTACCGGGAAGGTCCGACTGGACAGATAAACCAAGAAAAGATTCAAAGACTGTTACATAAACAAAGATATTGTTTACTAGGAAGAAAAGAAGTAGCAGCACCTCACTTTTATAAATCAGTAAAAGAACAAAAGAAAAATAGGAGAATTAATAATGGAGAAAAGATAACACAAGATGGAATATTTGAGGTGATTAAAAAGCATATAGAACAGAATTTTGTAAAAAAGGAAATAAAAGTAAAACAGAAATCGATAGTTAAAAAACTAAGTGAAAATAATGAGAAGCTAGAAAAAATATAAATGTGAAAGAGCTAAATGAAACATTAAAAGATATTAATATGGATACAACTACAGGATTGGATGGTATTGAATATCATAGGTACAATAATATGGAAAATTGGCAGAAAATCCATTTTGTGGATGTACTAAATGAGTGGTTAAGGAAAGTTATAGTGGATAAACATATATATGGGAATCATGAATCATTATGCTGTGGAATAAAATCCCGGTCCATGTGAGGCAGAGCACCTCGCTGGCTCTGTTCAAGAGAAATCTTGACCTGTGGATGGGAGATCGTAGGATTACCCCGGGAATCATCTCTGTGTCACTGCTGGACAGAGGCACAACAAACTAATGGGCACAGTATTTTTTCATATAAGGGGTGGCGTAAGCCACAAAAATTTGGGCTAGGCTTATAAATGCCTTAGGGCAGATAGCCTAGTATAAACCTATGAACCTATGAAATTTATATGGAAAAAAGGAAATAAAGATAATATAAAAAACTGCAGACTGATAGTACTGAGTAATACAGATTATACAATACTTATGAAAATAATAACTAAAAGGCTAACAAATAAAGAGATAAGCTGCTTGAGTAAACAATCTTTGGTAGGAAAGGAAGTCAAGAATTACTATGGATAGTAAAAGAAGTAATAGACAATAGTGTAAATAAAAAGAAGCAAAAATTATGGTAGGAAATATAGGTAAGTCATTTGATAAATACTAATTTTGATAAATTGATAAATGATAATTTGATATGAAGCTTTATGGGATATAATACAGGCTTATAACAAAAGTGATAGAATGGTTAGTGTAATTAAGTCCATATATGAAAAAAATAATGTATGAATAAGTCTAAATGGATGGCTAAGTGAAGAAATCAAAATACAGTGAGGAATAAAACAAGGATGACCAGCAAGCCAGTATCATATTTGCCTTAGTTATTAATTTAATTGTCAATAAAATCAGTAGAACATTAAATATGGCAGGATCTAAGATAATGGATGAAATACGAGTACCAATAATACTTACATGTGCAGATGACATAGTATTAATCTCTAAAAATAAAGAAGGGATGGACAAGACAATAAAAAAAGTTAATGAAAAAGTTAAAGACCATTGGCTTATGTATAAATAAGAATACAAGTAAAGGTTTTGCATTAATAGGAAATATAGGAGATATACAGTTTAATAGAGAGACCACAGATACAGTAGGAATAGTATTTGGAAAAACTGAATATATTAAAAATAATGGGAGAAAATTATTCAGGAAATAAGAAACATATGCATATTTTGGAAGTCATACAAGCTATCATACAAGAAAAGGTATATCTGATAAACTCTATTTTACTAGGCAAGTTAGCATGTGTAGCAAGTATGTATATGAAAAAGATATAATGTCTTTGACATTTTCATTCATATGGGATCTAGACCAAATCCAGTGAGAGAGAATTAAGTATGTAAAGAAAAAAATTGAGGATTAGAGTTAAACCCAATTGATCAAACAGCTTCATTAAACCTGCAGAAAGCCTTAATAAGTTATAAAAAGAGAATAAGAATTTGACATAATGTATTTTGTATGGTAAGTATAAATGTTTTGGGAAAATGGAAACGGGGAAAGAATAAACATTTATATGAATGAAGATATAAAGGAATATCAAAATAAAATACTTTTATGGAAGTTAAAAGTGAATATAGTTGAAAAATAGCAAAGAATGGTATTTAAACATTATGAAGAACACTATTTTATCTTTCCTTGGAAAGATTTAGAGGTAAAAAAGAAAGCTATTAAAATGAGATTTCTGTGGTATAACAAATATATATGAATGCAAACATTTTCGGAGGAGATTATCAATAGGTAAGCTACCTGTAAAGGCTTACATGTCCTATAAAAGAAAAGAAGAAAGGATATATATTTATTGTGGAGAACTTGAAAAACAGAACTTTTTTTAAATGTGCTACAGTAAAGAAGTTGTGGGAAAAAGTATGTAAAAATAAAATGTTGAAAAGTTTGAAAAGGTAGAACATATAAACATGGATATGTTGGAATGTGGGTTTTATGATTCATTTTAAAATATGGGTCTTAAACCAACTTTTGGATATACTAAAGTGTATAAAATTGTTTGTGGTGATATACACCTTTCATTTTAGTAAGGAAGAATTTGTTATCCAATTAATTCACTAGTTACAAATGGCACTAATTAACAAGTATATTTAATTGGATTATATGTGAGAAGTTTTATTCTGATGAAGTTTTACGAAGAAAATGAAAGGCGCTTTAATCTGAATAAAGTTTTACTTTGTGGCTGTTGACTATCTGGTTTCTGTTGTATTTGAAAGAGGGATGGACCTTTATTAGACTTCAGTTACTGCTTGGCTGTATTGTTTTTTTTTCGTGCTTGCAGCTGTTCACTTTGTTGGTGTGGTATTATGATAAGAAAAGAGAAAAAGAAGTGAAGATAATTGATAGAATAATATTTTATATTTATGGACATCATAGATGAAGAGATTTGATGAAGTTAACTTTAATGGAAATGGATAGTAGCAGAAAGTCTAAAGAAAATACATTATTGGCTTTGGAAAAAGGGTGGCGGAAGTGTTTAATAACACAAAATTGCCTTACATTTTATAAAGGTATAAAGAATTGTAAATAATGTAGATAATGTATACAATATCAATTATGTAAGTAATGTATGTAAGTAATATTTTTCAATAAAGAGCTCCTACTCATTAGGAGAGTGCTTGTACTGTTCCTAGTGCAGTGATGACTAGGAGAACAGCACTGAAGGAGCTCCAAGATGGCAGATAGCAGACAGGTGAATGCCAGTGCAGTGTTTGAAGTTTTACAAGTTTCTGAGGAGCTGTTTCAGCAGAATTTATTTGTTTTATTGGAAGCAAACATTTAAAACAATGATGGATGTGTTATTACAACCCTCCAGTCAGGAGGGTCGCGAGATATTTTAGGTGAATTGTTGTTGCACAGCAAGCTGGAGAGTGGAAAAATTGTTTCATAGGGTGAAATTATGGAGAAAATTCAATTGAAGGAATCAGAAGCTCTTTTGAAAGAAGTCTGCCAGGTAATGAAATCATATGCTGAGACTGTTAAAGAAACAACAGGGAAAGTGATGAGAGATGAACATGAACAGAGGAAAGGAAATGTCAGCAATCGAATGAAATTTATGGTGAGAATTCAGAAAAAGAAGGAAAAAGAAATGGACAGGTATGACATTTGGGTTAATTTAATGGTCCCATTGGGGGTGAAGGCTTAGGAGGCAAGAGCTTTTATTTTTATTCATTTCAAAGAGAGACATTTTGGAATAGTATGTTTGCGACTAGTTCTGTTTTGAAAAGTTTTGGGGGGAGTAGGAGAACTGTAATCAATGGAATTCTTATGTGGTTAAAGCTTTTCACAGAGAAACAAGAAACAAAAAGAAAATACATATTCAATTTTGAAATGAAATTGAAAAAGAGACTTAGACATTTATGCAGAAATTGTAAAGAGGTTATGGACATTAGCAAAGCCTGTGGCAACAGAGGATTATGGACTGGGGATGGGACTATCATATTGTATTGAAAATGGAGAAAGAAAAAAATGTTCATATCCCTAATATGATAAATGTAGAGGATAACAGAGGTGTTATAAAATATTGAGGACAACTGAAAACATTTTTTTCCCAGTGAAAAGGATGAGCATTTGATAAGTAGTTGTGAAAACAGGAAATGTTATATTTGTGGGGAAACGGGTCATGATGCATAAAAGTATGAATTGAAATGTTATGAATGTAACAAAATTGGGCATTTACGGATGGATTGTAATCTAGAAAAAAGGATGAAGAAAACAAAAGTGAGGACAGTATGCGGAAAGATGTGAAAGTAGCAGGATAAAATTAAAGATAAGGATAAAGAGAAAAATGAAACGGAAGATAATATAGAAGAAAGTTCTGAAATAAGCAATGATACACATATAAACTGGAAAACGGTAATATTTAAAAAGAATTCTAATGGCAAAAAAAAATTAAAGGGATAATTGTAAAAGAGAATAAGAAAGGAAATAATGCAAATGAGATAAATACTTCAAATGTACATAATCTCTGGTTAGCTACAACATAGACATAATGACTTTAGACTGCTTTCATTATATGTAAACAGTACCAAAGATAAATGTATAAGAATAGTCATGTTAAATTGGTGTAGTAAGTGTGATGTTAACACAATAGCATTATAAGATGAAAGATTTGTGACACAGGAAAAGAGATTGCAAACAAAGAAATTTTGGGGAGGAGACAAAATATGGATCCTAGGAAAGGAACTATGTTCAAGCATAATTGTACTTTGTAAAAAATCAGTGCAAATATTGAACATAACATTGGCAGTGATGGGAAGATTAAGTATTGTAGATCTCAGATGGCATACTCTGGACTATAGAATTATAGCTTTGTATGCCTATGTTACAAGTAAAGAAAGGGAACTGTGGACATTCAGTCAAGGTATATATAAGGCAGAAATAGATTAATTTATTATATCACAAGGTTGAAATATAACTAAGGTAGACACTCTTGTAACAGGCTTTTCAGATCATTCAGCCATATGGATAGAAATACAAGAAAATAAGGAGTATATCAGATTAGGAAAAGAAATAAGAATAAATCAGAAATTATGGGATAAAAATGGAAAATACGTGTTTATGAAAATAACACATTTCTACTACAGTGTATTATAAAAACAGGTCTGAGTGGTGGCTAGCATTGAATGAAAAATATAAACAATGTAAGAAAAGCAAAAAAAAAAAAATTAAAACATTGTGTAGGGATGCTTTAAAGGATTTGGAAAGGAATGATAGAAAATATATGACAGAACAGAGAATTTATGAAACTGATAGAAAATTAAATTATTATTTTAGCAAAGATATTTACAAGGTGAAAAATTAAGAGGTATCTTATTTCAGTAGCATAATTAAAGATAATACTAGTCTAATGAGAAAAATGAAAGATGATAGAAGACAGTTAAGAATATCTCGGGAACAAATTATGAATATTGTAATAAATTATATAATAAATTATATAAAGAAAATGTTTCAAGACAGAATGGCATGTTAAAAATTTGAGAAAACAAGGAATTGGAAAATTAAATTCCCTTACATGGATTAGATAAGGTACTTATTTACAGTCAGTTTCAGGATCAGATTGAATACCATACCAATTTTATAAGAATTTTATGGATTGGCAGAAAAATAGTTAAACGTTATGAATGACTGGGTAGATGAATGCTTTATGTATAAAGATTTATGCAGTGGTATACTTAAATTTGTATGGAAAAAGAAAGATAAAAATAAAATTGAATCTTGGAGACCTATAGTGTTTAACAATACAGATTATAAGATTTTTATGAAAATAATTCAGAAGAGAATGGAAAATAAAAGGAAAAAGTATGATGGAAGATAGCATATATAGCTTAAAAGGAAACAGATGTCAGAAATTATTACTCATAGTAAGAGGAAATTGTGAGTGATATTATAAACAGTACTGATGAGACCAAGACCATGATCGGAGATTTTAATAAAGTTTTTGATACAGTACAACATGAACTTTTATGGACAGTTAGACAGAAGAAAATTAAGAATGCATGTTATTTTGCATATAATAAAAATAAAGTAAGAGCTTTAATGAATAGCTAAACAATGAAATATATATAAAGAATGGCATACATCAGGGATGTTCTATGAGTACTATATTAGTTGTATTAGTAGTGACTGTATTAGTCAGAGATGCAAATTTGCACATGAGAGGTGCTACTTATATTACTAATGAAGGGATAACAATTCCAGTCATGTTAACCAATGCAAATAAAAACGTGTCAGTGGTCTTTAAATAAAACAAATACACTTTTATTAAATAACCGATATACACCTGGTAAGCACTTTCATTGCTAATATGGAACTTCTTCAGACTGAGTTAGTATAAAATAATAACAACCCTATTAAATACATTTCATCACAGTCACATGACTCAACATTAATTAATAATTTAATGATTTAACCTTTTCCTTTTCAAAACCTCTTGTAATTTTCCCTTACATTAATACCAGAGAAACTACACAAATTTAATTTTATCTACCAACAATATTCTTTCCAGTTTAATTCATCCTCTGCATCAAACCTAATATTATAGTTAGAAACTTGATCTACCACAGAAAACCTAAAACTAACCTTATTAATTTCTAAACTATGCTTTTGCAATACATGCTTAGCTAAGCCATTATTGGCTTCTTTAATGTCCACAGCCTTTAGATGTTTATACATCCTTTTATAAAATTCTCTACATGTTCTGCCAATATAAAAGCTAACACAGTCCACACAAAGCAACATACACCACAAACTTTGATTTACAATTATATTCGTGCCCTAATTTAATATTGCAATTTCTAGCCAATATTTTTACTTCATTTCCTTCAAAAACAAATGGGCAAAACTTACAATTACCACATTTAGTCATTCCTTTATTTTCTCATTTTTGACTCCTAAAATTATTCCTATAAAAATATTTTTAAACTTTTTGCTCTTTTAGTGACAAAAACTGGATTGATTCCAATAATATTCCATGTCTTGGCAAAATATAAAAGAAACTTCCAGTTATTTTAATAATCTGCTTAATACTGGCCTCATCTAGTGAATTTTGCAATACACAATCTAAAGCATAGTCTTTTGTTGTTTTTTTTCCCATTCCCAGCTGACTTATTATTTAATGTTCCAGCTTCAGTTATACTTTTCACTTCATTCCTAACCTCCTGTATCAATCTATTTGGGTACTCCCTGCTGGAAAATCTCTCTTCCATTTGCTCACTTTCCATATTAAAATCATACATATCCTCTGTTAACTCGCTTAATCTCAAAACTGTTCTTTGACAATGTCTCTTTTAAGATTATTATTATGCATACTAGTATAATGTAAATAACTATTACTCTGCAAATCTTTTAAAATCTTAACCTTTACATTTTTGGCAGATTTATAAACCATCAGGTCAAAAAAAAAAAATAATAATTTTCTTTTGATTAATATTATATACAAATTTCAAATAAATAGAAGCACCATTTAAATATATTAAAACATTTCTGAAAAAGCTACCTACCATCCCCCTAGGGGGGCTGCACCCACCCCCTACTTATATATACCAAAAACAAATCACATTTATAAAATATAACATCTTTAAAAACACACAGAATTAAATAGTAGTAGTATTGGACATGGAGCATTATTGTATGGAGTTGAAAAAATGTTGAATGATGAAAGATTTTATATGAAGATGTCTGTGGATGATTCCATGGGCAGATATCAAACTCAACTTATACATATATATATATATATATATATATATATATATATCTCATACCATTCAATGCTGAAGGACTAAAGATGTTATATTTTATTGATGATTTGTTTTTATTATGGAAAGGAAGTATGGAAAGATTAACATAATTTTTAATATATTTAAATGGTGCTTCTATTTATTTTAAATTTGTGTATAAGATTAATCAAAAGAAAATTAATTTTGGACCTGATGGTTTGATTTGAAGAATAGTAGTTATTCACATTATAGTAAGATTAAGTGAGTTAATAGAGGATATGTATGATTTTAATATGTACTCAAATAGATTGATACAGGATGTTAGGAATGAGGTGAAAAGTATAACAGAAGCTAGCACATTAAATAGTAGGTCAGATGGGAATGATAAAAAAAGACTATGCTTTAGCTTGTGTATTGTAAAATTAAGTAGATGAAGGCAGTATTAAGCAGATTAAAAATAAGTGGAAGTTTCTTTTAAATGTTGCTGAGACATGGAACATTACTGGAAACAATCGAGTTTTTGTCACTAAAAGAGGGAAAAGTTTAAAAGAATATTTTTATAGGAATAAATTTAGGAGTCAGAAATTAGAAGACAATAAAGGAATGACTAAATGTAGTAATTGCAAGTTTTGCTCATATATTTTTGAAGGAAATGAAGTACAAATATTGGCTAGAAACTATAGTATTAAATTAGGGCACAAATATAATTGTAAATCAAAATTTGTAGTGTATATTGCTTTGTGCAGACTTTGCCTAGCTTTTTATGTTGGCAGAACATGTAGAGATGTTTATAAAAGGATAGATGAGCATCTAAGGGCTGCAGACATTAAAGAAGCCAATAATGGCTTAGCTAAGCATGTATTGCAAAAGAATAGTTTAGAAATTAATAAGGTTAGTTTTAGGTTTTCTGTGATAGATCAAGTTTCTAACTATAATATTAAGTTTGATGTAGAAGATGAATTTAATTGGAAAGAATATTGTTGGCAGATAAAATTAAATGCGTGTAGTTTCCCTGGTATAAATGTAAGGGAAAATTACAAGGTGGTTTTGAAAAGGAAAGGGTTAAATCATTAAATCATTAATTAATGTTGAATCATGTGACTGTGATGAAATGTATTTAATAGGGTTATTATTTTATACTAACTTGGTCTGCAGAAGTTACATATTAGGAACAAAAGCACTTACCAGGTGTACATCGGTTATTTAATAAAAATGCATTTGTTTTATTTAAAGACCACGGACATGTTTTTATTTGTTTTAAAATACAGTCTGTTTTCTGCTGATTTATGAGACTTGCTGTGAATTAACTTATGCAAATGATATTATATTGATTACAAGAAACAAAGTCTGGATGACAGAAATTATATGTTGTATACATCAATGTTTAAATATAATAGCCGTGACTTTAAATAAAGGAAAAAGTAAAGGACTGGTTGATAACAGTAAAAGAAGGGTGAGAATCTTTCTCAGTGAAATAATCTCTTTGTTAGGAATAACATTTGGGTAAAAATGTAAGTGAGGAACAATGGAATAGGCTACTTAAGGAAATAAAGGAGCTTTGTTGCTTTTGGAAAATATGCAAGTTATCATTTAATAAAATATGTTTATCTAGTTATCCTGGAAAGGACTGCAAATTTCACTAGTGTCTATATGTTGCCAATAATCTATTAAAAAGAAATACTACAAGTATTTTTTTTTCTTTTATATAAAGTTCAAGATTGGGTCCAGTGAAGAGAGGAGTCTTATCATGGACAAGGAAGATACAGGCTTAGAATTAATAAGCTCAATTGTTTATGATGCTTCTCTGAATTTGTATAAAGTTTTTTTGGATAAATGATGCAAATGAAAAGTTAGTAGTAAATATACTATAAAGTACAAATATTAGTGGCATTGGGATATATTAAAAATTCAAAAGAGGAAAAGCATGTTTAAGTAATGAGATGTTATCAAGAAATAAAGATTTTATAGAAAATAAAAATTGATGAAATAGAAAATGAGAGGAAAATGTGGTATAAAAATATAATGATACAATATTATTGTGTTAATCCTTGGGCTGAGCTAGCTAATGAAAAAATTGAAAGCTACAAAAGTATGAAAAGCATAGTAAAATAAGATTTTTTATTAACATTAGTGAGCATTAAATTACTAGTAAAGGGAAATATGCTATATAAAAAATTGTGAAATAATTTGTATATATTATGTAAAAAACAAACTGCAAGACATGTTTTCTTACAAAGTATAAGGGTGGCAAAATTGTGGGAAAATTATGTAAATAAAATTTCATTGAAAATATAAAGGAGGTAAATGAAATAAATATGGATATGATTATGAATATTATAGTCATAAAATAAGGAATATGTTAGTAAAATAGATAAAAGATTATTTTATGTTGTGTGGACCTTTGGAATGAAAGGCTAAATGAAATAATGTTTAATGGAAAACGTAGCTGGAGACTGGCAGTAAATTTAAGAAAAAATTAGGAGGTGGTTGTGGAAAAAGGAGTGGGGTTCAAATAAGGTAATGAAGGTTTAACATAATGAAAAGCAATATATCTATCATATGACAATAATGGAAATTAATGGAAATTTGTACATTGTATAAAGTTGTGAGTATTTAAGTTTTTAAATAGTATTCTACATAATGTTTTTTTAATAAAAAACTGTTCTTTTCAATAGATGCCATGAGATCTTTTACATCCACCAAAGTAGGCAGGTGGGGGCCTCAGTTTAACATATAATCTGAATAACAACAGATTTAGGAGCATAGTACCCCTTATGCTGCACTGTTGTGTTAGCAATCCATCTACCTGGTGTGCAATAGAACCCCCAACCTTCTGTACCAAAGGCAAATGTGCTACCTGTTGCACTACTGACACAATGTTCTTCCTGTTCACCTCAATCAAAAGTCAGCATTTGGCGTGCATACGCACACACACACACACACACACACACACACACACACACACACACACACACACACACACACACACACACATGTATTTCAAAAGGAGGAGTTTTCCCATTTAAAAGAAATAAGGCTTGATGAAAAATCTCATTTTTTTTTATCATGTGTCAAGTCATCAAAACTGTCTGTGGATTTCCTTTATTTTCAAATTGTTAACTGAGGCAATGAAGTGATGCATGTATACCCATTTCAACCACTGCAAAAGGCATTTGGAGCCCAAAAATTAGATACATTAAGCTTCAATGACATATAATAATGAGTGGGTAGAATAAAAATATTATTGTAGTTCTTAGTATAACAGAGTCAAAAAAGTAAGTATGCAGACAAAATAAAAAAATAAGGTCAGAAAATAATGAATTACATATGCTATACTAGCAAAGAATGGCAGATACAAAATGCAAAGCATATTTATCTTCATTATGTTTTCAGGCAAACATAGTATCAGTTATTACAAATGTTAAGTTAGCAGAAAGCTGACATTTAACTTAAGATTGCAAACAAGAGCTGCTTATGTGATGGACAGACAAGACTGCAGCCCTATCTTTCAGAAAAGGTATCACTGCTTTGCAAGTCTTTATGAAAAATATCAACTGGTTAGCCCAAAGAAAAAGGAAAAACAAAACTTCTAGCCATGATATATAACTTTTGCATCATAAACGCCTTATTTCAAAGCCTTTATTTTCATTATAACTGCAACCTGTGATGTTGACTAACATTTACTATTCTGTTAATATTACACATAAATATAAACAGATTATAATTGTTGCATGTTTGGGCTTATATCTTCTTGCATGTTTCCTGAAAAAGGACTGTAAACTCTGAGGGATCAAGTCTTTTAACATACTGGGATACCAAAATGGTGGTCAGCCTGTGAACACTCTCTCCCTATAGCTCCACATTCATCAATTTGAATCTTCATAATCAAGACTTATTAATCGCTGATTCTCCAACAGAGCAGACAGCAATTTACTCAGCCAAGCATCTGGATTAAGCAGTTGGGAAAATTTCTTACTTCTACAGTGTACAATCTCTATATTTTAAATCTTGAACTATGTCACAGGTATCCACATGGCAGATTGAGGCCTTATACTTAACTCAGCTCAATACCACAACCTGCTCTCAAGAACTTACTGCTCAAATAAATCACCTGAAGATGCCTAACGACTAAGACCAAATGGATTCACAAACAGCTTAAACTAAGCTATCACAATTATTTTCACCTGAAAAAGAAACTTTAACCAAAAGACAGCGAACTCAAAAACAACAGGAGACAACAATAAAATCCACTATCAAAAATAAGCCTGAAGGGGCCTATTCTATGGATGAACTGAAAACTGCTTTAATGCCCATACAATATGCCATCCAAAACTTTTCAGAACAAATGACTAAATTTGGATCTACACTGGAACAAATAGTTACTCGCCTTGACCATGCCGAAGCCAAGTCTGCAGCAAATGAAGTTAAAATAGAAGAAATCCAAAAACAACTAAAAAATAACGAGACTGTCCTAGAGGAAATGCAGCGAAAAATCACAGATCTTGAGGCTCATAGCAGGAGAAACAATATTCTTATAAGTGGAATTCCAGAATCTGTTCTCAATCACAACTCCAAGATATCGTCAATAAGTTACTTACTGCACTGATGGATAAACATCCGAAGGCCAATGATATTATCATAGAAAGAGCCCACAGAGCTCTCCGAAGATCCCAAGACCCAAAGAATCCATGACAAGTCTATGCAAAAAATCTTGAACTTTCAACATGTACAGGAAATTCTCCATGCAGCAAAACAAAAGGGTGCTTTATTGTGGCAGGGGCACAAAATTACTTTTGCACAGGATTTACCAATGTCTGTCAAGTAAGCAAGACAGCAACTGGCTCCCTACTGTGCTTTCCTCATCACCAAAAAAATAAAATTTCAAATTAAATACCCCAGTACCCCTGCTTTTACAAGTAATGATCAGAAATACATAGCCAAAAACATTTCAGAAGCCAAAACTGCCTTTATTAAGGCATTCGGGGAACTTGCAAAGTTTTAAATACATTTAAAAAGTACTTTTCTTTGCCTGAAAAACGACAAATTCAAGAAGGGAAAAAAAAAGAATACTTAAGTGATGTATTGGCTTGTTTGAGATGTGAAGTGTGGTTCAGAATCCTTCAGAAGACTCATTGCGATCCATGCTGCTTTTTTGTAACTTCAAACTTCATTTTCAGTTAAAAATGACCAGTACTGGCTCCAAATAACAGGCCGAGGCTCCCGTTGCAACATTCTAAACCAAAGATGGTTACAGTTAATTCCGTTCCGCTGGGTAACACGTCTGCAACTTTTTTGTCCCTTTGTCAACTTCCCATACCCAGAGGGGCACATTAAAAGGTGGCACAGCCTTGTCTACTTCCTCTTTGAAATGAATCACTGGGAAATAAGCATTCTGGCCAGCAGTCTCTGTATATCGTTTTAGGTAGATCCAAAAGGAGAATCAAGCTGAAAACAAGGCAGCACTTCCACTAGAGACATATGAACGATCGTGTTTATTAAAGAAGCCTGCAACTACTTATTAAGACCTGGTAACTACAGGATTTAAAGGCAACCTAAGTAAAGTTTAATGCACAGTAACTTGTTGTACTAGTGAACAAGAACTGAGACTTAAAATAGCATGGTCAGTAATATGCTACTAGATACAATTAGCTGTGGTTTAAAGCACAAATAGCTTAGCATACACTAAGATGAAGCTATAATAGTAGTATTGTAATATTTATCGCTACTTTTTTTTCTCTCTCTCTAAAGCTAAGAGAATTGTTTGCAAATGCTGTATACTGTCAGATCCCAATGTCTTATTCAGATCTGGGGAATGTTTTTTTTTTTTTTTTTTTGCTAAAAGATTCTCAAAGGGAAAATTTATATGCTTGAATTCAATTGCTTGCAATACATTTATTCACAGTGGAATGATTTGAGTAATGCAGAACTATAAAAAAAAGGAAAAAAAGAGGGAAAGGTATAAGGGAAAAAAAATTAACATTGCAATTGCATAGCACATATTAATGGTTTTCCTAGCTAATCTTCTAGCATATGTAGTTTATAACTCCAGTAGTTTACGAAGGTTGTCTTTTGACTAACTCACACCAGAGCATTAAGGGGGGATATTCTGAGTGGGTAGGTTTGCACATCTTGTGCTCAAGATTGTTTGTATATAATGTGTACATAGGTTTGTGTCTGTATTGAAATGGTTTGTAAAATGCTTAACTGTAACTTCTACTGTATTATTTTGCTACTTTTTCAACTCAAAAAGTATCTCGTTAATTCTTTTCTTAGATCTGGTAGTTATATGAGTAGGCATGGTTGTAGATGTAAGAGATTTTAGTGCTACAAAACAACTAACTTTGTCATGTCTCTACTTAACTTTTCCTAAACACTTTAGGAGGGAAAAATCTCCAAAGTCAAATATAGTATCACTTAACAGTCTTTATGAACTTTTATGTTGTGGGAGATAGATTCATGGAATGTGAAGGGATTACAAGATGCTAAAAAAAAGAAACTACTCCTTCACTTAGTATGCCAGTCTCATGCAAACATTATATTTCTTCAAGAAACTCACCTGTTAAATGAGGACTGGAACAGGGATAGGACTAGACCTTGGCTAACCTCAATTATTGCCTTGGGTAGTAAAACCAACTCAATGGGAGTAGCTATTGTGATTAAAAAATCATTTAAAGACGGTATTATTGGTTATGGTACTGATACTATTGGTAGATGGTGTTATTTTAGTTGCACTAATCCTGTAACCCATAAACCCACATTTTTTCTAAATATGTATGGCCCCTGTACAAAGCAATAAGATTTCATAGTTCAAATATATAATTTACTGTTAAAATTTTCAAACCATGATTATGTACTGGGGGGGGGGTGACTGGAACATGGTTAATGATCCCCTAAATGACAGATCCAATAAGAATAATAAACAAAACAAGCAAGCCTTACTTCCTGTAGACGAGCTAATATTAGAATTCACTTTAACCATCCCCTGTCTCTCAAGCAACCATCCCAATCATGGAGATAAATTTACATTCTACTCCCCATGCTTTAAATCATGGTCTAGGATTGACTTCTTTCTGGTATCAGAATCTCTCCTAAATGAAAAAACTCTACTCAAATAGTCTGAGACTTCTATCAGACCATTCCAAAATAACTCTGAAACTTTTCCTTCTAAATAACACCCCAAAGCAAAACACCTTACACTCCTGGTCTCTAAACCCAAATCTTTTAGAAAAAGAAGAGGTGATAAACGAAATTAACACTATACTAGATGAACTTAATGCCAACTTATCATCCTCAGACATCGCATTAGACATTCTGTGGGCAGCCACAAAAGCTAGAATCAGAGGGCTGTTGATCCAAAAAACCTCATATTTTAAAAAACTTGCTAGAAAGAACGAAACCAAAATTGAACTAAAAATCCAAGAAACTGAAAAATCACTCCAAGAAAATTTCTGCCCTGAACTAGAAACCCAGTTTCTCGACCATCAGAAAGAGTTATACCTAATACATGCATGTAATCTTTCATTCCGAGAAATGAAACTCCTAGCTAACTACTCTGAATGGACTCAGCAGCCCTCTAAGCTACTAGCTAGACTCACAAAAATG
The DNA here is from genome assembly GCF_019279795.1 of Protopterus annectens. NCBI lineage: Eukaryota > Metazoa > Chordata > Ceratodontiformes > Protopteridae > Protopterus > Protopterus annectens. The sequence continues at coordinate 1,793,882,861 of NC_056739.1, forward strand.
CACCAGGAGCCACCTAAGATTTCACAAATTAAACATAATAATGAAATACTCACAAATAACCAAAATATATTGCTTACCTTTGAAAATATGTACAATAAACTATATGGCCCACAGAATGGAATACATCCTCAATCCCACAACTCTTTCTTCAATAGTATTACATTCCCAAAAATTGAGAATCATCAATTTGAAAACCTCGAGTCCCCTTTAAAAAAAGAAGAAATTATGTAGGCAATAAGAAGTCTAAAAAGCAACAAAGCTCCAGGCCCTGATGGGTTCACTTCCAGTTTTTATAAAAAGTTTGCTTTGAAACTTACCCCTATCCTTCTTACAGTCTTCGACCACATCTGTAAATCTGGATTCACTGATCCTTATCTTAACAACTCCAAAACTATCTTCATTCACAAACATAATACCGACAAATCTAACCCATCAAATTACAGACCTATTTCACTTATCAATGTAGATGTTAAAATTATGACTACAGCTCTAGCAAATAGAATCAAGAAAATTCTTCATATAATTATATTCCCACGCCAGTCAGGATTTATGGAGGGAAGACAAACATGGGACAACACACTTACCCTCGATGCAGCCATACAGCTTACTGCAAAACACAAACGCCCCATATATCTCATGGCACTTGATGCCACAAAGGCGTTTGATAGGGTAAATCATGAATTTTTGTTCTTAACTTTACAGCAATTCAACTTTCCGAACAACTTCATAAATACAATTAAAATCCTATATAACTCTTCATACACTATGCTAGTCATTAATAAACTACACTCATCCAAAATAAAATTAAGTAATGGTACCAGACAGGGGTGTCCCCTTTCACCTTACCTTTTCAATATTTATATCGAGCCCTTATTTATTTATTTATATATTTAACACAAAATACCTTTCATCATATACCCAACATTCTGGGTAATAATCTCACCTTTTCAGCATTTGCAGATGACCTCATTATATATTTCCAGCTACCCAACACTGACGTAACCAGAATTCAAAACACAATCAAAATCTTCTTGAAAACTTCAAACTATGAAATGAACCCCTCAAAATCTCTTATATTTCCAATCAACCCAAACAGTCATAAAGAAGCTTCTTTTCCTATAACCCAAATAAAGTTGAATTATACTCTTAAATATCTGGGGATAATTTTTGATCACAATCATAAAAAGTACCTACAAAATAACCTCCTTAGAACATGGGCGAATATTGAGAATGATTTAACCAGATGGGAAAACATGAAATTCCCCTTCCTGTCTAAAATAGCAATAATAAAAATGAACGTCCTACCTAGAATACTGTTCCAGTTCAATGCAACAGACAACAACATCTCTCTAAACTTCTTTAAAAAAATAAACAAAACCATAACTAAATTTATCTGGTTCCCTAGAAAGCCTAGGATTTCCTTATTCAGATTAATCCTTCCGAAAAACAAGGGTGGACTGGGGTTACCAGATTTCAGATTGTATTATGACATAATTTGTGCTAGCAGAGTCATGTTAATTGCAGATCATAACCTAAGTGAATTAATGCACTCTCCCCAATGGATTGATCTCTGGCATGCACATGTGAAAATGTGCAATATAAACCCCAAGTCGCTGCCCTTTATAAACAAACTTTTATTAAAAGACATTGAACTACATAAGTTGATTAAACATAAAATCAACACATTTCAAAAACTTTTTTCTTCACTAGGTCTGTCAATCGCACTCATTCTTATGCAGCCCATTCACTTGAACCCAAACTTAAAGCTGGGTAACAAAATGATAAACCTGGACCAGTTCCATCAAATTAAATTTCTAACTGTATGGGACTTCTTTCAACTCAAAGACAACTCCCTTAATGATAACAAAGTTAAATTTAAACTGAATAACAAAAATATACAACAATTTTGAGACAAATTAAAGAGCTAATCTCTACTTTAGGTAGTTTCCCAAATAAGGTACAAGAAGAAATAAACACAGCTACATCACTCCTGAAATGTCTAAAAATTAAAAAGAAGATGTTATCAATTACTTACAACCTGGTTTCTACAATTAAATATCAATCTTCTATTACTTTTGCACAATACTGGAAAAGCAAAAACCCCGAACTGACTTATGCCCATCTCTCCCAAGCAATTAACAATACAAACAGATTTGGCCCTTTTAAGAAACTATTATATACCCAATTAATGATTAATAATAATGCATACTATACACCAGAATGTTTAAACACATTCCTCCCCAGCACTTCCCCCTTCTGTCCTTTTTGCCCCACAGCGACTGCCGACCTCTTGCATTATTTTAGAGCGATCCAACCAGTTCTGTGTAATGTAGAACTTCATTAACATAAAAAGAGCAATATGAATCCCAAGTTCAGTGGTGAGTATGCCAGAGTGACCTATGTGCAGTATAGCAAACTCCCATGAGAGAGTGGATTTGGCATATCCCATTTTTGTAAGATTAATCCATAGGGAGTCCCATAGATTTTGTGCATATTTGCAGTACCATAAGTATATTCTATCTCATAAACTAACTACTAATAATATTAACAAACTCTTGAAATGCCTCAGTTTCTATAGAGTATTACCCTAGATTGCATCCTAAAATAACACAGAATGATTTTCTATATCTATTATCCTATGTAAATACTACCATGAGTCCCTCCTTTACAGAGTCTCACTCCATTAAGCTCTCTAATGGTTACCTATGTGCATATCATTAATAGAAAAATAAGAAATAAATATCAAACTTTAATAAATGTAATTAACATCTTGATACTATAATGCAGCACTGCTTGTAAATAATTGTATGTATGTGATGTTTTTTTTTTCTTTATTCTATTTTACTATATAGCTAATTACTGAATTTTTGACTGTGCCAAGAGCAATATCTTGTATTAACAGTGTTAACATTGTCAAGTTTTTTACATGTAAGTTTATCCTTCTCTGTTTTTTTCTTCATACTTTTCATATTGAGAAAATGAATCTTAAGAATACTTGCTGATTACTGGAATGACAAATGGCTTTTTCTGTCTATGTATACTGATTATTCCCAGTTAGACACGTACTAGTATTATATTTCACAATATGTATAATGAAACTAAAATAAAATAAAGATTTGAAAAAAAAAAGTATTTTGACATACTAAAAGAAACAAAGAAATGAATTAATATTTGAATAAGTAAACTGCTTTAAGGCTAGTATATAGGACAGGCTGCAGGTTGTTACCATTATCTTTAGCTAATGCTATACATACCGTTTTCTGCTTCATGTACTCCAGGACTTTCAGATCAGCCAACTTCTCCTGTTCCTTCAACATCTCTCTTCTGTTTTGCTGCTCACTGTTGATCTTGTTAATTTCTTGTCTGAGTTCTCTTTGCTGCTGACGCTTCTCCTGTAGGTGCTACAATAAATATTTAGGTGCGTGAAAAAATGCATAGAAGTGCATTTCATGGCATAGTAATACTTATACTATTCTTTATGTATATTTAAAAAATATACAAATAATTGATTTGCCTTCTATGTTAACTGCTTTTTCCAGGTGCTAAACAGATTATTGATGTGTTTTAGTATGTAATACTTATTACTGATAAATCAATAATGATAAGCCAGAACAAAAAGATATTATGACAGCTTTTTTCTTTGTTTTATTTTCATTTTCAACTGAGTCAGAAAACACGTCTGAAATGTACCTTTAGGTCAAAATGAATTTGCTAATGTTTAACTCCTGCACCCTTTTAGCAACATGTCTGCATCTGGTTGTTATGATGGACAACACTAAAACAAGAAAATTCCACTTTATTCCGGATTGTGACAGTCTCAGAGTTTATTATAATTACTGGAGCATAGAAACACAATTCACTGTATGGGGAAGGGGGCTCGCTGGTGGGAGACTGCCTCCACAAAAATGATAAATACATTTATATAGTATTAGAACCAAATATGAAAAAAATGCTCTGTATAGACATATTAAGAAGTATGGTGATAGGCATATTTTCAATTTTGCAATATTGGATAGCATCCAAATAGATCCTAGGGGGGGGGGGGGACTATAAAAGAATATTATCATATAAAGAAGTCTGGTGGCAAATATATACTGATTCTTCCACTACACCTGGATTAAATGATGTTATTCCCATTAAACCTCTGTTAGCTATGGAATGATTGTTTATAAACATTATAACATAATCTTCAGATTTTTTGTACATTAATTGTGATTTTTTTTGTACATTAACTGAGATTCTTACATGAGCAATTCATATTATGTAGATTTTTTTATCTGTATTTATATATATATATTTTTTAGTGGTTTGTCATATGAGATATATATCATCACAATCATTTTATTTTTATATATTACATTTTATGGGAAGACGTAATGATCAGTGTCTGTAGGTAGGTCAATTAGCATTTGATTTACGTTTGCTGACATACTAAGAAGTTATTCAGGGTTATAGGGACATGTTTAGCTTATTATTTTAGTAGGGTTGATACATGTTTTTGTACATGTCATATGTCTTTAAATACATCATTTTTAAACAGCGCTTTTGGCGCCAAATAGGTTATTTAAATGTCAACAGGTTCGCTTTTTAGTGTTCTGATGAAGCTTGCCATGGAGCAAGTGAAAGTGCTTAACCGTTGATTTTGTTATAATAAATCGGTTTTATTCACTGTTGACCATTGCAGTGATTTTCCATCTATTTTGTTGTTACTATTTTAAAGGAATTTAGCATCTCAAGACACTGAGGTAATAAGCGTTCTTTTTTTGGTCGTTGATCTTGTGACATAGGGATTTATACCTAGTTTAGTGAGTTTAGCTATAATTCCAGAATGGGGGATGGTGTCGAAAGCCTTGGTGAGGTCAAGATAGGCTGTGTGAACCACCTTACCCTCATCTACGGCTTTGGTGACTGCCTCAAAGAAGTCGATTATGTTCAGGAGGCATGATCTGCCTTTCACAAACCTGAACTGAGTGGGGTCCAGAGTTTGCAAGTTACCAATGTCTTTATTTATTAGTTCCATGACGATACGTTCCATGGCCTTGCAGACCAGGCTCCTCAGGCTAATAGGGTGATAGTTCCCGAGATCAGTGCTGGCTCCCCCTTTGTGGAGTGGGATAACTGTTCCTGTGCACCATTCAGTGGGCACAAAGCCTGATGTGAGGCTATGACTGAACATGGTGCTTAGGTGGGGAGCCAGTTCATTCTGAAGTTCATGTAAAAAGCAACCAGGGATGTTGTCCAGTCCCATGGATGCTGTGTTTTTGGCTTTAGAGAGTGCAGCTTTTACCTGTGTAGTTGTGATTACAGGGACTCTGCATTCTTCCTGTATAGATATGGGCCCTTTAGGGGGTGAGAGGGGGGTAAAGTTAGCACTGAACCTATCTGCCAGGATGTTGACAATATCAGCTGGTTCTGTAATTTTCATGCTGTTGTGCTGTAACTCAGAGCAGATCTGGGTGTTGCCATTGAGATTCTTGACATAGCTATAGAATGCTTTATGGTTGTCCTTAGAATCAGTGGCGATTTCGTTTTCGTAGCTAGCTTTATAGACTCTTATAAGGGATTTCAGCTTCTTACTGAGGCTGACCAGGGAGCTCCACCACTCATGGGATTTTACTCTCTTTTGCAACAGTTTCTTCCTTCTGTTGTACAGTTTGTTTATGGCAGGGGACCACCAGATTGGCTTCCTTTTTTTGGAGGATAGCTTTTTGGTTCTATTTGGGATAGCACGATCAATGCATTTGTGTAAGTGCTTATAGTGTATTTGTGTAGGATTCAGCAGTCGTAACTGTATTATCCATCTGCATGGGTGTCATGAAGTTCACCACTTCTGTCTTAAGAAGCATGAAGTTGGCTTTGGAGAAACTTTTTACCATGGTTTTCTTAATGGGGGGTGGGGGCAGGATGAGGATATCAAGAGTGATTAGCTTATGGTCTGATCTGACCAACGAGGAGTTGACTTCAGGTGTGTGGAACACCAGTCACTCATGTTGGTAATGACTAGGTCTAGGATATTGTTGCCCTTGGTGGGGGTGTGGATAAGTTGATCCAGGGCATTGGAATTTATGAATTCCAGAAAGCATTGAGCAAAGGAGTTGGTACATGAGTAGTTTTCCCAGTTAATGGTGGGGTAGTTGAAATCGCCCATTATTAGGGTGTTTGGTTGAACCCTAATATTTTCCAGTATATCAAGAAAAGAGGAGTGGGAATCCTGGGGGATCTGTATCAAGCTACAGTTTGGATTGCAGTTTTGCTCAGATTTAGTTGCACTTGGATAACCCTGGATGCATTATGCTGAGCAACTAGCCTGGGGGTGTGGATATCCTTAATGAATATGGACACACCTCCGCCTTTGGTGTTCTGGTCCAGGTTACGTGGCTGAAAAGTGTGGTATAAGTTATAACCTGGTAGTGCAGGGGTGCTCTCTGGATCCTTGAACCAGGTCTCAGTCACTGCACAGATATCGATGTTCTCCATTTTAAGCAGTGCCTCGAGTGAGTGCATTTTGAGATTTAGACTTCTAGCATTGAGTAGCATTACCCTCAGTTTTTGCTGGCCTGTTCCTGTTATGGTGGTGAATTTGTCATTTGAACCTTGTCTAAAAAAGGCACTATAGTGGTGGCAAGAGCCTTAGCCAGTATCCGGAATCCCAGGGGTGACAGGTGCAGGCCATCTCTGGCAAAGCATCGTGGTCTGTCGATTATGTCATCCCAGGCAGACAGTTACTGGATCCCCTTAGAATGACACCAGAAGCTTAACCAATTGTTGAAGTCAATCATTTTGTCCTTGTACTGCAGTATCATTCTGGGCGATGGCAGAATGCTACTCAGGGCTAGGGTCATACCTACCTGGACTACAAGATCGTAGAGCTCTTCCATGTCTCTTTTCATGTAGTCCAAGTCCAGGGAGGTACGTCTCAGGTCATTCACACCAACATGGACAATGACAGAGTCATATTTGTACTTGTTGTGGAGTGACCTGAGTGCATGCATTATGTGGCGGATCCTGGCACCTGACAGGCAGCTGACAGTAACCTTCTTTTTTAGCCTGGTGAGTGGGACATCAGTGTGCCTGACTATAGAGTCACCTATGACTAGTGTGTTGGGTACGTTGTTTTGCCAAATATATTATATATGTTATATATATATATATATATATATATATATATATATATATTTGATTTTTATTTTGTTTTTATTTGATATATATGATTTTTCTTAGTATATTTTATTTTTGTATTTATTTTTCCATTTGTTTACCAGGTTAGTCCAACTGGACACAAGGTGACCATTTTCAGCTGAGGCTCAGAGAGAAAAGCTTCAGATACATAGTAAACAATTATAAAAAATCATAAAAATAAATTGTACAAACATAGCTATTTTGTAAAAAGAGCATAGAAAATATAAAAGGAGTAAAATCAGAGTTCTACAATTGATGCAGCATGCAGTGGTTAGAATATTGAGAAACAATTAAACAAGATAATATACAACTATACAATTGCTTGAACATAAATTCAAAAAGAAGTTTCCATAGACAAACAGTGTCATAAACTAGAAATAATAACTATATTGATATGATTTATATTGCATTTATCTTGTTTTAATGATGGTGGTTGTTGTGTCTTTCGGCTTTTCCCGGTTAGGGGTCGCCACAGCGGAACTCCGGGCCACTAATGATTGGCAGTAGATTTTTACATGCCGAGTTGCCAGCTCTGACACACAACCTTCAACAAAGGTACGCCTATTCACACACAGAAGACGCTTTAGCTGAGAATCGAACAGGACAACGTCTTACTGTGAGGCGACAACGCTACCGCAGCACCACCACCACCTGTGTATTATTGTACATGTCATATGTGCACAAATATTTGTATTAATCTATGTGTTTACAATATACTGACAAAGTACTGGGTCACATCAGAGGCTTGGGAGGTCATTGTTAAGAAACTGAGAACTATTGTAAAGCTTGGCATTGAGTACCATAAGTTCAGGTTATGCTATAAGAGAATAACTATGCAAAGATAACCATGTCAGCAGCCAGAACGCATTATAAACTGAATGTTTTACTGTGCACATTAAGAAATTGATAGATTGGCCCAAACTCTGGA